>NW_010248659.1:51158-51869 GCF_000690775.1 Eurypyga helias
TGCGCTGCTGGCCGCTGAGCTCTGCTCTGCGCCACCCAGCTGTTAATGCCAATCCAGCTGTTCCGCAGGGTTCTCTGAAATCAGCTGAATGTGAGTAATCCCCACCGCCACTCCTCGCCCTTCAGAAGCGCTTGTCTCTTACCCCGGGCAGTGCTGTTACTGCTAGGCAGAAGTGCAGCGTGCAGGCCGAAACCTTATCTGCCACGGTTTCATTTCACTGATCCTTAAATTGGACAACAGCCTCTGTTTCGTGTATGTGGCAAGTGCACTGCATAACATTAATAAAGCAGCGATCCTAAATCCTGCTTGGAATTGCCACTGGCAGCCACTAATGTCTTTTCAATTGTAGTTTTTACTCGCCAGGATGTAGTCGCGCTTGTTAGCTTCAGAAGAGGTTGAAAGTGCTTGGAATGCTCAAAGATGTCATCCCACCTTCACAGTCTTCCGCACCGCCTTGGTTTTGTATCTCCAGGGAAAGCTGGAGACGGCAGTGTCACATTTCCAGCTGCTATGCGGCTGGCATGGGAAATGAGCTCCTTGCCACCAAGCGGGCTTGGTAACCGAACTGCGAGTCCTGGCTAACATCTGTAACATCTGTGCCTTTCCACGGGCTCAGAGGAGATGGCAGAGCGTATTTCTTTCAACAGGTCATGGAGGAATACAACCCCCAGGATGCACCGCGGGCCGAGCGTTCCCGCACGGCTTTGCCCC
>NW_010248660.1:0-2365 GCF_000690775.1 Eurypyga helias
CCCTGAGCTCCAAAGGGCAGCCACACGCCTGCACGGCAGCTGCCCCCTCCTCACTGCCCTGACCTCTGCTGCTGAACGCACCGGCACCAGGAATCACGGAACGGTTTGGGTCGGGAGGGACTTAAAGCCCATCCAGTCCCACCCCCTGCCATGGGGCAGGGACACCTTCCACTAGCCCAGGTTGCTCCAAGCCTCATCCAGCCTTGGACACTTCCAGGGATGGGGCATCCACAGCTTCTCTGGGCAACCTGTCCCAGTGCTTCACCACCCTCTCCACCATCTTAATCTCCCTCTTCCAGTTTAAACCCGTTAGCCCTTGTCCTGTCCCCTTTCCCGATGTCCCATCTTAATCTCCCTCTTTCAGTTTAAACCTGTTACCCCTTGTCCTGTCCCCTGTGCCACAGGGATGGAGCTGCCGGGACGTACCTTTGTTGCCAGGTTATTAGTAACAGGCACACACAGCCTGGCATCAAGGAACCCACATCCCACGTGCACTCACACCAGGTCTGTTGGACTTACCCTTTTTCCCTCCCTTCTTTCACCCAGTGAATTTGACACGATGCAGCTTTTAATGATGCAAACGCACTCCCATCCCAAGAGCAGCATGCTGCACCCCAGAACTGCTCACAGGGGCGGAACACCCTCACCTTAACGGGGCTCTCACCAGACCCCAGTCATCAGCACAGCCTCTCATACTGCACGTTCAACGAGAAAACAGGGTCTGAGCCCCTCATCTGGGGCACTCAGCCTCAGAAAGCCCTGACAAAGCACCGATGCTGCCTCCCCCCTTGAAACAGCCCCTCCTCAAGTCACCCCAAGGCGGTGGCACCAGGCGAGCAGCACGCCCCGGTGTCCGACAGCAGCCAGACCCCTTCACCGGGGGAAGATTAACCCAGCAGCTGAAAAGCAGAGAGGTGACCCTGCTGAGGAACCGTCCTGGTTGGATTTATTTTAATTAAACTGCCTGAGAGAACATATCCATTTCTGACACTACTTGGGGCTTTTTACTTCTGGGAAACTGAAAACTCAAATATTAATCTTTCTCTTTTTTTTTGTCAGTCAGGGTGTTCTGGCTTGGGTTGCATTTTTTTTTGGCAAGAAAAGTGTCGATACCCTTGAAAGCTTTCACCTTCCTAAAAAAACCCCAACAACAACCAAACAAACCATAAAACCCAATCAAAACCAACCAAACCTTCTTTGGATGAAAATAACATGTCCCGATGGACTTGACTGCCCTCCCGTGCAAGCACCCGGTGTACCCGCAGCCACAAACACCGACACGGCCCTGAGTGTGAACCCCCCCTTCATGGGGGCTCCCACAACAGCCACTGAGCTCCCCGTAGTCCCCAAAATGTGTCGGGTGGAAGGGAGCGTTACCTCTGCTGCTGGCGTGCTGGGAGAGGGGCTGGAGGCCGGCGAGGTCGGTCACCACGTCCGAGTCAGGTGATAAGCATGTGGGATGTGGGATGTGGCGTAGGGCCCTGCCTGCTCCATGTGCCTGGATAATCCCTGGAGCTGGTGCAGGCAGCAGGCAGGCGGCACCCTGGGCACCACTACCCAGCCTGGGCACTGCCTACACCTCTGGTGATGCCCACACCAGGATGCCCGCAGCCTCCCAGCACTGCGCCACAGACCCAGGAAGGAAGGAAAACGCAGCAGCAAACAGCTCCGAGCGTGGCCCAGGGAGAGGTCAGCTCCAAATCCTTCCCCCGCAGCCTGGCAGCTCCACAGGGGTCCCGCTCCAGCCCCAACCACTGCTGGGGGAACACAACCGTACCAGGGGGGACACGCCTGGGGGCTCTCAGGCTGGAGCACAGAAGCCCAGAGCCCTGACTCGGCTTGTGGCAGGGATGAAGGAGGGGATGAGGCGGTATTTGCACTACCAGGCCCAAGATGCAGAGCTCGGAGGGGTCTCTGGGCATCCCTGACATCCTGCTTGTGTCACACACGATGTGCTGTGTCTTGTCGCTGCCGTCTTCCCCATCTTGCAGCAGAGGACAAGCTCTGCCCATCAGATGGGGTGGGAGCGACCCCCATGCAAGCATCCACGCGCTGCGGACCCCTGCGCAGCCCCCGTGTGTGAAGGCGGCATGGCCAAGGGCCGAGCTTTGGCACGGGCAGCCTTCCTGAGGGGTCAGCCCTTTCGTCTCTGTGCCTTTGGTTTCCAAAGAATTTCCTGCAGCCGTTTTCGAGTGGTGCATTTAGATCCGCTGCCCTTCCCAGCCTCAGCAACATTCCCAGCATGCCTACGGATACCGAAAGGCTGCAGTTCATAGACACATGTCAACTCCAACCTCCCAACGCAGACCCAGGGGCTGCCTGCCACCCGCTCACCCTGCAAAGCTGGGATGCTGCATCCACCCTG
>NW_010248661.1:0-3193 GCF_000690775.1 Eurypyga helias
GCTCGCTCTGTAATGCGGATTAATTTTCAACACGTTACTGTGGAAAAGCAGGCCCGCAGGGCTGAGCCGTCCGTGCTCTTTGCCCGTACCCGGCGTGTCTGTGCTGAGGGCCCGGTCGCAGTGCTGCGGACCCCAGCGCTGCGAGGAGACGACGTGAATTCCGCAGCCCGGACGCTGCCTTAGGTGCCGGCCATCTTCAGCTCCGTCGGCGTCGCGAGCCGGGGGGCGGTACTTAGGGCCTGGCGCTGGCGAGAAGTTCGTTTTCATGGACATAAACAGGACACCCAACAGCTCGTATCTTTACTGAATGAATTTATTGGTTTTTGAACTAAAGTTGCTCACAGTTATTTAACAAGGGATACATCAGATTTTTTTGTCCATTTTAAACCATTAAATAATGTCAGTTTGTGTCTGTATATGTGTGTGTGTGCGCGTGTGTGTCTTCAAAGTACAAAATAGGAAGGATAACAAGAGGTATTGCTTTCATTTATTCTTATATCTTGTGTAGGTAATCCCCTTCCTGCTTGTACCACATGGGTTTTGCTGATATAGGTATTTTTAAATTATTATTATTATTTTGTATTGAAATCCCAGCCTTTTGTAGAGGTACAATGTAACAGAAGCATCAAAATCTATACACAAGGGAAGAGAAAAGAGGGAAAAGAAGGTTGGGGGTGATGGGAGGGGAGCTCGGAGGAGAAGTAGAGAGAGGGCGGAGGCAGGAAAGACAACGAAAGCAAAAGAGACTAATTTACAGCAATGTCATGCAATTAAAACTGCCCCCCTCTCCTGCACCCTTGCCTCCCCCCCTCCCCAGCCATCACCCCCTGGTGTCTGACATGCACACAGCAATACGAGAGAGAAAAGTTTAAGAATAGGGAAAATAAATAAATAAATAAACAGAAAAAATAAAATAAATCCCTCCGATTTGGGGGAATGGGGAAATGGGGCAAAAGTCAAAGGGTTTTGCCCCAGTTGTGTCTTTAAAAATTCTTTTTAATCTTCAAACCTATGTACAAGTAAAACTGGTCCAAGAAGGGGAAAAATGATTAAAAAAACCAACAACGACAACAACAACAAAAAAAAAGGAACTCATCCAACAGTATCATTAAAAAAAATAATCTTGCGGTACAACATACACCCATAGGAACCCAACGAGCAGCAATCGAAGGTCATAAAAGAGCTGAACACTAATGCTAAGCCTACATTCTTAAAATCTCAGTCAAGAAGTACTTCTCACTGTGTTTTGTCTTCCACGCGTAAAACCACGGGGTTTCTCGTGTTTAACCTTTGAGCTTGGGCCAGAATAAGTTACACTTGGTCACAGAACTCTTGAGGAGGAGGAAAAAAGGCGGCGATTCTTCTTTCTCAAAGTCACAAGATGAACACTTACGGGGTTTCTGTGTCTTTTTTCCCCCTCCTCCCCAAAATAAATAAGAATCAATGTTGTCTCTACACAGTTATTAAACAGAAGATATATCTAACAGCTTATTTTTAAATATATATGTATATATAAATAACCAAGACCTAATAACTGAAACAAACACACAAAAAAAAAAAAGTCCCCATCCACCCAATCCCACCCTCCTCCCCTTCAAAAAAACAAAACAAAAACTTTATAAAAATATCTTGCAGTCATTTTTAAAGTTTACAGTAGCTTTGTGATTAAGTCTCCCATTGCCCTGACTCCACCTTGTCTTGCTCTGATGAACTAAGTGCCAGTGATTTGCACACACACACACACAGAGGAAATAAAACCCAAGAGAAGTCTCTTTTCTTCTTCCTCTTCATCTTCTTTTTTTCTTTTTTTTTTTTTTTTTAAGAAAAAAATCACCCAAGCCAACAAATGAAACTGGTAACTTAAAGAAATCATAATACTGATATCAATGCAGCACTAGCAACACAACAATTGCCTCTAAATGCAGGGTGTGGTGGAGGATCCAGCTGGTCGAAGAAGATCCCAGCGCGGTGGCACAGTGGCAGGGAGTTGACGGGGAGGAAGGTGTCGGAGGAGGAGCAGCAGTAGCAGCAGCGGCAACTGTGCCTGGCGGCGGGAGAGACAGTCCTTGGCAGAGTCTTGTCCCTCTTCTTTGCTACCAGGAGTTGCCTTTTCCCTAAGTTTTAATGTTTTGTTTGTATGTGTTTATTCATTGAACCCCCTCTCCCTCCTAAGTTTACTCCTTTCCCCTTCCAGCAGGTCAAAAAGCAAAATGATACAGTATAAAAAAAACACAATTATTTTGCATATATATGTATGTCTGTATGTATATTTCTATACAAATATACACACACATATACATGTATATATAAAAAAGGGGGCAAAAGAAAAGGAAAAGGTGGTGGGGAGAAAAAGAAGGTTAAGAAAATCCCGTGATGAAGCTCCCCAATATGGTCTTGGTTCAACGCTTAGTTTTGAGTTGCTCCTGGCTGGTTTCTGATGAGAACGCTCTGGATTCATGAAACACTGCGCTCCCGCTACACCCGTCTCCTTCCCCGCACCCTCCCCCTCCGGGCCGAGTTCACCTGCGCGGACAGAAGTTGCCAAGGGTAAAGGTTTCACTCCAACAATTTGCAACCTCCTTTCAGCCCAGACTCTGCAATCCCGTAACTGAGCAGATCTCTCTTGTGGAGCACCAAAAATGAAAAAGAGAGGGGGAGGGGGGGAAAAAGGCGTGCACTGGGGAGGTGTCTGGGGAGAAGTGGGGGAGAAACCCACTTCCTGAAGGGAGAGGGGAGGCTGGGAACCTCAAACAGGACTGGTCCTTGGACAGTCTACATCGGTTGCCTTCCGTCAACAAGTGTCCGCAGAGCACAGAAGGTGAAGCCGTGGCTGACATGTTAACTTTTCGGGATAATTCCTGGTAGCAGAGCGGAAACAAGTGGTGTCGTCAGAAACACAGAGAGAGCATGAACAGAACAAGAAACAAACCAAAAGAAAACCAAAAAGAACAACCAAAAAAAAAAACCAAACCAAAAACCCAAAAAATCAGGAAGGAGAAAAAAAGCAAAACATTCAGAAAAAGGGAGGAAAAAAAAAAATCCAATCCAAAAAAACCACAACCCAAGATCTGGTGAACTGGGTTTGTCATCTGTGCTACCTTTTCTTTCTTTTCATTCTTTCATTTGTTCGGTTTTGTGTTTGTTTCTGAGATATATATTATATATCATATATAAATATATATATGTATATATA
>NW_010248662.1:0-5087 GCF_000690775.1 Eurypyga helias
GAAGCTGCTGGTGCACAACTCACCAAAACAAACCACTTACTGGTGGAACTGGGAACTGAAGTTTAAGCCATGGGGATCAAGAGACATTTCCTAGAGATTTCCAGTGGGATCGCACGGGAACAGGGAATTGCCTTCACTGAAACCAAGGGGCGCTGAACTCTGTACAACTGTGGCCAAGCCCTTCAAATCCCTAGGTAGTACATCATTGCCACTTAATTGTTCTGTAGGCTTCTAATATATTATTTTTTTGAGTATTAAATGTGTTCTTACTCAGAATTAATATTTTTCACTAGTTTTGAGGCTTAAAACTAACACTTGTCCAAATTTCTTCAATTCTACCTCCCAGCAAAGCCCTTGCCAGGGCCCCCTTCCAAGGGACCGCATTGCCCTGTTGCCCACCGGCCATCCCACTGGCAGAAGATGACCAGGGAGGCTGTGGGCTGTGCGGGGGAACATTGGGAATGGTTTATGGTAGTTTTATAAATGGGGCTACACAGTGCTGTGTCTGTTTCAGAAAACCCCATCGTCTACGCTGAGAGAGACCAATGCAGACTGAAGTTAGAATGCATCCCTATTTCAAGATTTTGGGAAATTGGGATTAAAAATAAAATATTAACAGGAATACTGGGGGCTGCTTTACTGAAGCAGTCATTAATGAACTTTAAAAATATCAATGTATGTGGGAATTTTTTTTTTTAAATAGATTTATTTGTATTTTGTTATTCCTTCTAAGATAACGTTTTTAGATTATTTAAACATATTATTGTTATTCCTGTATTTTTGTGAAACATCTGTTGGCTTTCCTACTACAAACAAAGATCAAAGGAGAAAAAAAAAGAAAAAAAAAATTTTAAAATTTTGGAAATCTTTACAGAAATTGAGAATTCACTATTTTGAACTTGAGCACTCTGGACTACCTCAGGCAGAACAGCAAGGTGACCATCGGGCAGCGCTCCTGGTGCACTGGCAGAACAAAGACCATGAAGAAACCAGTGCCGGAAAAAAGAGTCGGATCCGTAACTCCAGCGCTGCGATTCTTCACCCAGATCTTAAATTTATTATTGATTTAGCATTTACTACTGCCGGCACTGGAACAAAGACCCTTATGATTATGAATGCATGCTTTTGTGGCACGTGCTTTAATTTTAAAAAGGATATTTATTTCTCCCCCCCTCAAAGATGCTGCATATTAAAAGGACATCAACTTCTTAAAAAGTCACACATCTCTCAGAATGTGTTTTTACAATTTAAGGTTACTGTCAGAGATGACAAGAGAAGGATTTCTGGGTTGGTTCGCTGGGGGCTGTCACTGAGCGTGTTAGAGCTGCAACCAGCTGCAGGTCTCATGCCGACACAGGAAAAGGTGGGAACCGGGATGGGGAATTTTACCCCAAACAGTTCTGGGGACACGCAGGAATTGTGGTCACCCCCAGATCTGCACCTGGGACACCCACTCAACGTGGGGTGGGATGTGGAGGCAGGAAGGAAACCGTGCTGCTCCGAGGTGCGTGTCCGGAGACAGCCTTCCTCAGCTCCCGAGGACTCTGTACATTTAAGGGCAGCTTCTTTTGTACGTCATTTCACCGTTTTCACACCAAAAAGCAAAAGCAGCGAAGTGCATGCGTCATTCTCAACTATTTCTTGTTAAATTGGGCACATACCAAATAGATAATGGCTCTTTAAAACACTCCTGGCATCAGGAAGCCACTGGGCTAGCACCATCGAGGAGACAAAACGGTTTAAAATTGATGTCTTTGTAATACAGCTCAATAGGCTCGTGGAATAAACTCCTTGCTTCCCGATATTATAACCCACGCAACTACCTATCAATAGATGTGTACGCATAAAGGAAGAAGGGAAGGGAGGTGGAAAGAGAAATACAGCTAAATTCACACCGGTAAAACAAAGCAAAAGGAGCCAGATATTTGTGCTTTGTAGCTCCCGCTACTAAATCCCGATCAACATTTTTATTACTAATTAAAATGTCCATATGGTAAGACAACACCTGATCCAAAGAGCTTTTAAGTACAGCAATTGTCAGTGCTGAACTCCTGCATTTTCTTAGCAAATCCGCGATTCTGGACTGGATTTATTTTCAGATGCTGCATTTTGAGTCATTAATGGAAGTGAATAAAAACTTTGGCCAAGTATTTCCTTTCTTTATATCATAGTTTTAAATGTGTTTAAGAAGAATGGAAAAGCAAATTTAAATTATTAAAACCCAATGGGAAGTATTGTCTTCTTATCAAAAAGTTAAATATAAGAGATATAAAATCTAATGCAACTAAAAATTAGCCCAGGTACAAATCTGGTATGTCATTAACATCCGAAGTTCCCTGGAGACCCGACACAGAGAACCTTCCCGAATGCCACCACCAAGCCCCAGGCTGCCCCACAGCCACCTCGGCTGGTCACAAGCACAAGCCCACACTTGCAGACGCACCCTCTCAGGGTCCGCGATGCAGCAAAGAAAACCCCGCTGTAGGCCACACCCCCGGCACGCACTGTTGGCCACCCTCGGCTCGCTGGGCCTTGGGGCAACGCAGGACGAGGAGGTCAGTCACAGCATCTCTCCAAAGACGGTCTCAGCTGAGACCGTGCGCCTTAAATTCTGTCATCGAGCAACTGCTCGGCCACCTCAGGAAAGGGGACGGTCATCGCCCGGCCTGCCCATGGCCAGGAAACCCTCGTGTCTGTCTCCCAGAAATCAGTGAGCCTATTTGCTGTGCTCCCAACTGCCCTAAATGCACATTAGAGCCATAAAAAAACATTAAAACTCCAGCAAGACTTTTAGTATTTATTTATTTATTTATTTATGTGTTATTATTTTTTATTTTTTGGTCCTGAGAAATAGCAACTTATTAATTATGGTTTGTTAAGCACCCTGATATACGTATTTATGAGAAATATTTGATATTCAGAACACTTTAACATAGTGTGATCATTTCTTAAGACCAGGATCAACTGCTGGGGCACCCAAGGTTGATTCATCCTAAATTTTCCACTTTCTCAGTTCTACTTCTGACAAGAAATTCTTGGTTTTCAGGTGAATTGTTTCTGGAATGATAAAATTCTGGAAAGGGAAAATTTTTAATCAGGGGAGAACTTGGAACAAGCTTTGCAAGTGCAGGAAAGGGTATTTTTTTTTTTAAAGTGAGCCAGAACTGCCAATGAAATCAAGACTTTCCTGTGGATTGGGGAAAACAGAAGGCTATCTTTCAGAGGAAAAGGTATTATTTCCCAGAAAATAGAAGAAATTTTGTATAGATTTTGGGAAGTAAAACATAAAATATCCTGGTTAATTTTAAAAAAATTATTTTCTATAAAGAAGATACCAAACTGGGCCTGAAAGAAAGTATTTTTGCACAAAATCCTACAATAGAAGGACAATCTGAACGTGTCAGGTTTCTGTCCTTTACAAGGGTGGAAAAATCATGGGGTAAATTTTTTCTCCCCTGCAAAATCACTGAGTATCCATGAGCGCTTTGTTACGGCTGTGCTCCCACAGCCTAGCAGGTTGGATATGGGAACAAGCTTTTCCCTAGAAAAATACTGCAATGCTGAAAAAGTTATTCTTTTTTAATCATTTTTTTAACACTGCTGAGCTGTTTATTTCTTTTAATCCAGTGAATTCTTTCTTTTTTTTTTTTTTCCCCTTAGAAACAGTCCGTAATTTCAAATGCATCACTTGAAGGCCTGACTTTCAAAAGAAGCAAGTATTTATAACTTAAAATAAAGTTGACAAGAGCACTCCAGTTTCCTCCCAGGCCCAGGGTGTCACACAGCACACGCTGAAATCAGCACTCAGCCCTTGATATTTTACCCTTAGTGACTTGTGATTCTGTATTATCTAATAAACACATACAAAATATACGGCGCGCTTCTGTACAAAGGCTTCTCTCCCTTCGCGCCAAGAAGAAAACCATCCCAGTCCATTCCAGATTGCACTGCTTTCCATTGACCAAGATTAAAAATGAAATGCAATGAAATCAAATCAAATAAAATATAATAAAACAAAACAAAACAATACAAAACAAAACAAAATAAAATAAAATAAAATAAAATAAAAGCTTCTATTCTGCTTCACTCCAAGGAAAAACATACAAATATGGTCCCTATAACTATTTTTTAAGGACCTTGTATGGTAAAGATGTATTGAAGCTTGAAAATGTATTCACAGTGTCATTGTGGCTTTGTAAATATAAATACTCTCACTTTACTCCTACCAGCAGTTCCACTGGAGCCAAGGGGACACACTACATCGAGCAGTATCTGGCCCTTACCAACTCAAACCCCAATTCCTTACTAGTAGAAAATGATCTAATGTGAAGCTTATCTGTAAAACCACCAGTTCAGACTGGGAAAACCAGTATGACACCAGCGCACTGAGGTCCCAGGGACAGGTTCCGAAGCGCTGTATAAACACAACAGTAAAACGACCCCTCACTTTTAAGAACTAAGTAGGAAAAAACGGCGCGGCTGAAAGTTTTCCTGCGTTCCTGCTACGTCCTTGAAGTCCTTGGGTGTCTGGGCAAGACAAGTCTCCCAGTAGTTCTCTAGAACAAGGATGAAGTGGAATGTAGAGGGAGCACACTGGCGGTCTCACTCCCGTTCTTGGCAGAAACGTCATCACCAAACCCCTTCTGCAGCCCCCCAAGCCGGCACGGGCTTCCGCCGGCCACCAGCGTGGTCCCTGTGCCCCGTGGCCAAGGTGCGATGCTCGCGTCGGGTGGGGGAGCCTGGGTGGGCAACGGGAGCGTGGTGCTTCCACACCTCCCGCTCTCCCATGGGTAGACGGAGTGGCCACGTCAGGGGATGCCAATCTGGCATGTCCAGGAAGAAGCGCATTCATGAAAACTGTTAAGAGATGCCGTCCTTAAAATTATGGGGTTTGGGGGCTTTTGGGGGTCTTTAGTTTTTGAATTTTAAAAGCAAATGTTGAGCTTCTAAAATTAAAATGTTATGTGCCTAAATAATCAAATGGGGTTTTAGGTTCTTCTATCACTTCATCATCCACGCTTTCTAAAATCGGCCAAGGATTTCATACGATGGCGTTTCAACAACACCGGGAAAAGTTCCTTAAGTCA
>NW_010248662.1:5195-5678 GCF_000690775.1 Eurypyga helias
CACCATCTTGCACAGTCTCTCAGCAATAGTTGTGTCGGGTAGAAAGGAAATCAAAAGCTCTGGAAAACGCAGGAATGAACCTATCTATTCAGATCGCTTACAGGTGACATTACACCATCTGCTTGGGCAGTGTGCCCACACGAAAGGGAAGTCTCCCAAAAAGATGGATTTTGAAGAAACAGCTATGCAAAAAAACCCACAAATTATTTTATACAGAAGTGTAAATTAAGTTGCACAGAACTGAGCTACCAAAAAATTCTTTAAAAAACCCAACTGCCTGTGCAAAACTGATGCTCAAATAGCGTCAAGTCAAATTGGTCTGGACCGAAACAGTTCAGCATCCCTGCCCCGAGCCGTCCCTGTGAGAGGGGACACGTGCTGCTCTGCCCGGATTTGGGACTTCAATAAATAAATGGAAAAAGCCAAACCAGGGAATTGCATCTCCTGACTGCTGCGGAGGTCTGCGTTAGCCCCCAGGCCGGG
>NW_010248662.1:5733-6072 GCF_000690775.1 Eurypyga helias
AAGCGCCTTAAAATTGCCCTTTTCTGGCCAAAAAAAAAAAAAAAAAAGGCTTGGCAATAGTGGTTTGATTATCCCTATCCTAATCGTGGGCAGCATCACATGCGGAAACGGCCTCTGTCTTCCTACCTTCCTACCGCCCGGCCCGGGATGCTTTACGCCTCTTTTCCTTTGTCATTTTGTTGTCACAACAGTGCTCTGGCGCAGCGTGGCACGGCTCGGGGTGCTGCCGCCCGGATTTGGGGAAGGCCCAGCTCATCTCCCCAGACGCTGTGCTTCCGGACACAGACCTGCCCTGTGGGGAGCACCCGGCCAGGCGTCAGAGCCCCATCGGGGTCAGCG
>NW_010248662.1:6092-6922 GCF_000690775.1 Eurypyga helias
TCAGCCGGGGTGCCAAGCCAGCTGTGACAGGGAGCAAATCCGTATTTTTGTTTGGAGGCCTGATAGGATACTCGGCCGCAGAATAACCGACACACACGCCTGTTCTCTAAAGAGCAGGGAAGAGCCGGGGCCATATCCTGCACTCCGCACTAAGCCACCAGCCATGATGGATCTGTTTAGGCACGAGGAAACTTTGGATGTATAAACAACTGTAGAATTAACCAGATAAGACCGGGAGAGAATAGGTCACGTAAGATGCCTAATTTTCCCTGAGTCTATTAGGAAACAGGTATAACAAAAGGAAGAATGGGGGGGAAGGAAAGTTTTACAGAAATTTCCATACTGTGAGAAGAAACCAAGAGTTTCCCAAAGGATTCAGACCTTTGTGTGTCCAACTATTTCTGCACCGGGGTTTTTTTCCTTTCATTCTTCTTTTTTTTTTTAGGGAAGGGGGGGGGACTTGGGGGACAGGACTTCAAAGAGTTAAAGGCTCCCTACCATTAATTTGCATCTGGTGCTTTTAGTGTGTGTGTGTGTGGGGGGGGGGTTTTTCTTCCCTGAAAAGTTGGCAGAGCCGCCGATTTTCCCTCATGCAAGCAATTGTGAGCGGAATGAAACCGATCCAATCTCCTGACTGCGACATGAATTTTCATTAATTACAACCTTGTCAGCAAAAGCATTATCAAAGCTGAATATGAAAATGCTAATGAGTTCTCATTTGCATATTTTTCTTTGTTGGAATGTCATTAATTATTACATTTTATGATGATGAATGCAGCTGTCGAAGCTCTCCGATGCATAATTAGCCATCAGAATGCCAGGAGCCGATC
>NW_010248663.1:0-262 GCF_000690775.1 Eurypyga helias
GCTCGGGAGTTGGGGGGTGTTGGCAACAACCAGCGCCATAAGGCAGACCAGCCTGGGTACCAGTTCGCTGGGCCTCGAGGGCATGGCGCTTGCTGACGTCCCCGTCCCTCCTGCCCAGCGCGGGAAGGACGCGGGGTGCTGACCTCTGGCACCCAGCCCTGGGCTGATCCGCCTCCCTGGGGCACAGGGCATCGAGCTGTTGCAGCTTGTCCCGGCTGGACCATCCTCGGTGCTCCAGGCAGGGTGTGCAGCCCAAGCGTCC
>NW_010248664.1:0-4521 GCF_000690775.1 Eurypyga helias
CCTTGCCAAGAGATGGCCGAGCGAGGTTCCTCCCCCTGCCACTTCGGTTGAGGAGGAGGATGGGGATTCGGCAAACAGGTGTTTGGAACAGGGCTCAGACAGGTGCTCCCACAGCTGGGGCTGATGCCAACAGGAGCCCCCGATGCCCTTGGATAACGACACAGAGAGCAAAACCCGGCACCTCATTCCTCTCGTTTCTCTTTGAGCTCTCCCTCTCCCCAAACGACACCCACATGTGTGGTTTTAAACAGCCTGGGTACACCAAACCAGTCATGGCCCAGCGGCCGGTTGCTCTCCCACTCCAATAACTGATTTCCAGGGATGAAGAGAAGCACAGCTGGCTCCTTGCTGCTCCAGCTGGCAAAATGCTAAACGCCCCAATGTTATCCCTTTACCTGCAAAGGTGAGAATCTTAGAGCTAAAGTCAAGTCTGGTCTCAAGCCTCCAACCAAGGAGGCATGCCAAAGGGCCCTGCTGCGTCAGGTCCTGCAGCGTTCTGCAAGGCATAAAACCCCAAAAGGCTACAGAAGTCAGACCTGATTCACCACACGTGTGAAGGATGTTGAATCAGGCATATCAGAGCTACCCCCTTAGGTGAACGTCCACAGAATCCAAACTAAAAAGCCCAAAGGATAAAAGCTGAGAGTACCTCCTAAAAGTAAATGGCCCAGAGTAGTGAGTAAATGAACCTCAGGGGTATGCTTATTGTTTGTACACCCTGTAACCTAAAGCTTTTACCTTTTCACCCCAAAAGCCATTCTTGTACCACTATGAAGAGACTTGTGGCTGTTTGTAGACGGTTACAAAGCCATAGAACCATACAATGGTTTGGGTTAGAAGGGACCTTAAAGACCATCCAGTTCCAACCCCCCTGCCATGGGCAGGGACACCTTCCACTAGACCAGGTTGCTCCAAGCCTCATCCAGCCTGGCCTTGAACACTTCCAGGGATGGGGCATCCACAGCTTCTCTGAGTAAGTCCAGTCGATTCCTTCCTGCAGCTCTTTTTATCATGTTTAGAAGGACTCTGGAAGTGGTACTTGAGAACCGTCACCCATACTTACTCCTGCAACCCAGGAATGAAAAGGAACTGAAGGCAGGACATCAGCACTGCTCCTCACCGGGGCTGAGGATCTGCAGCTGGGGCAGCAGCCCTTAACTAGGCACAGATGCAGCCATCAGTAGCAAAGCTGTTCCACCAAAAAGCTCTAATGGGGTTTCTCCCAGTTAAATTTTGCAAGCACAGTTGATGCTGTGCTTTTATGACGCTTGAGGCGAGGAGGCGCTGAGCATGCCTGTGCTGGGAAATGTGCTTGGGCCAGCGCAGCCTCTAGTGGAACCCTGATGATGGTATCTGAACGGTTGCCCTCGCTGCACCCGTGGGTGGGGCAGACATAGCTTCCCCCTGTCTGAACTAGAGGCGTGCATGATACGCCTGCGTCAGCATAACCCAACTAATGCAAAGACCTTTGGCGTTAGCAAAACCCAAACTTGACTCACCCTGTCCTTCCTTGGCCAGAAGAAGCTGGGAGACCTGTGGCTGGGTTTTCCCCGTGATACTCGTGCACTGACCTTCCTGGGTAGGGTTGTTCATGCTGAAAGAGTAGGGGAAAAAAAAAACCATCAAGACAAAGGCATGTTCTGCAATCTCTCTACATCTCAGCTAGCATAGTTCCTTGCATTCCTAGTGTTCAGTGGGAAGAAGCAGACCCCTCGCTCCTGAAAGTTTCTAACTGCTGCTAACAAATCAGTACCCACGCAAAGGACATTGTCCCTCATTCTAGAGCCCCTACAGGAACTGTTTCCGTTTTTCCAAAGCTGTTTTACATCATTTTGCAGATAAGGCACATCTATGCTTTAACACCCTTTTTGTGTCAGCTGCGGGACAACGTGTCACATTGCCTGGGATGAGAAAATACGGAAGTAGGCACAGAACTTGGGTTAACTTACGTCCTGTTTAAAAACAAATGCAGGTATATCGCTCCCTAAAGGCAACACCTTCTCCCACAACAATAGCAGGCTACAAGACTAAGTGGTGGGCTTATTTTTTTTTTTAACGTTGAAGTAATGCTTGGTCGTGCCTGCATTTTGTATTGAGCACTACTCACAACTTACTCAGATTTCACCCAAAGAACCAACAGACCTGCTGTGTCCAGATCTCCCAAAGAGGCTGAGATCCATGTAAATTCGGCCTCCTACACACAACCAAAAGCAACCAATTTGCAGACAGGGTAAATCAAAAGTGCATGCAGAGAAACAGGAGTCTCTTTAAGCCTCCTAGGGTGAAGTGGGCAATGCAGCAACTCCAGGTAGCAGGGCTGCGTTTCTCCTTGCCTGCACGCAGCGTGATACCCGCTTGATCCCAGAACGTCATTCGCACCTCAGGCTGTAGGGGGACAGACGTGTGCCAGCATTTGGTCTGCCTCCAAATCAACCTAAGCTACTCTTCAGCAGATTTTTGCATGTGCCTGTAGGTATCGTCAGACACTCATAACCGAACGGGTTACAACCAGCTGCTATATTACTGTCCACCACCTGAGCTATGCAGTAAGCGACACGCTCCCAGACCGCAGTGACTGTCCATGAGATGCGTTAGTTTAACCCATTTCACTCAAACAAGCTCAGTGAGGCTTTTCCAACCTCAGCGGTGCAAAAACATCAGCATTCAGTGCCAGTCTCAGTCCTGCAGGTACTGCAGGTAGTGATGTTACTTGAGTGTGTTTCACTGGCTTCAAGAGTTTACAGGGTGAGAGATGACATTTCTCAGGAGAGAAACCTCTATTTTTTTTTTTTTAGGCAAAGCTAAACTTATAGTAAGCAAGATAATAACTGCAAGGGTGTTAAAATGAAAATATGGTATCATGGAAAGCCTCCTGCTTATGCCTTAGTTCATTAAACCAAAACAACACTTTCATAGTAGTGTTGCCATTTTCTACTGTTATTTACTTGGGTTTTTTTATCTTCAACCTCCACCCTCCTCTCTTATTTGTGATCACAATTATATCATTATGCTCCATTAATTTGCACTGCATCCACTGACAGCGTGCTGCTATCAAATGCAGAGTTGTGACTGCAATTCAGGGCTCATCAGAAGAAGGGAGAGAGCGGTATTTATGCCTCGGAGAACTCTACCAAAAGCATGTGGAAAATGGTAAAATATTAACATGAGCTTTGCCCTTTTCCCAGAACCTGCACCCTACTCAGGTGCCCTACTCACCACTCTCCTACAACATATGCCACAGGGAAAACCAAAGCATACAGCGCAGTTTCTCTTGCTGTGCTAAAAAAGCAACCACCAATCTTGGCACACTGGAAAATTTGTCTGATACATTGCCTAAACTGTAACTTCTAAAAGAAACTTGAATTTTTTCTTTAGGGCCGCTCCAGCCACTCCAACGGTTACAGTTTAACAGTCCTGCAGCTCCACAGGGCAATATATCCTGCAAACAATGAACCCTGGCAGAACCTAGGGGTTCAGAGCCAGCAATCCAAAAGCACAGACCTGTGTAGCTTGCCTGCCGAAGAGCAACACTGCTGCACGCATCCAGTCTTGCCCGTGGTTGCAGGGTCTGAACCTTGAAAGTTATTTCTTGAAACAGAAATCGCAAGCCTGTGCACACCATCTATTGCAATCTCTGCATGGGGTATGTGAGGGCCGCATGCACTTCTGGGTTTGCAGCAGGCTGGAGGATATTTCAGCTGCCTAGATGACAGGCAGCTACAAATTTTGATGGATCCCTGGGAGCTTGCAGTAGAGATGATTTGCTCTTCTCCATCCCTCTCAGCTGTAACGTACACACTCATGGTAGTAGCATTAGCAATATGGAACATCAGACCCCCACTCCAGTAAAACATGTGCCCGGCCTACCTCAGCCACACAGTGAGTACAGAGATGATAAGAGGATATAATGTGACTTCAGGCACTCTTGGTATTTGCGGGCGGTTGTTGTACACAGGTACAATCCCACACCCTTGTTGTAACAGCTACCCTGAACCACAGGGCATTCAAGTATCTTTATTGCCAGTTTTTGTAAGCCCCGGCATCACAGAGGGGTTCAGGTCGGAAGGCACCTCTGGACATGGTCTGGTCCGGCTCCTGCTCAGGAGGGGTCACGGAGCAGGACTGCACCCAGAGGAGCTTTGAAAGTCCCTGAGGAAGGAGACCACGACCTCTCCAGGCAACCTGCTCCAGTACTTGACCGCCCTCGCTGTAAAAGCGTTTTTCCTCGCACACAAACAGAATTTCTTGCATTTCAGTCTGTGCCCATCGCCTCCTGCCCATCTGCTGACAGAATGACTGATAAAGTGCCCTTTCTCCTCACCGCACGCCAGCAACTGAGCCCCGCGGTGGCTCCTCCAGCCCCCTACCCCGCTTCCCTCCGCCACCGCCGTTTCTCCCCGCGCTCACCCCGGCCGCGCAGCCCCAAGGGCTGTCACCCCAGGCAAAGGCGACCGGGGGGTGGCAGCCCGGCTGCGAAGGAGGAGGAGGAGGAGGCGGAGAGGCCGGCCGCGGCAGGAGGCG
>NW_010248665.1:0-18427 GCF_000690775.1 Eurypyga helias
ACCCAAACCATTCTATGATTCAGTAAGATTTCTGCTACACTTGGAAGACTCAAGAAGAACCTAAAGGTGATTTTTCCTTAACCTCTACAACTTTCAGAGAAACATTTATTTAAATTTCTATCAGATCCAATACTGACTTTCAAATCACTGCAGGACTTATGAATATGTTCAGTAGCTGTTCGGACCTCACAGGGTAGGATGGTTTTCCAGCCCAGGTTGGCATTAGTCAGAAGACCTCTATCTTCCACTCAGAAGGTCCCTTATGGATGAAAAGGCTCTTGGTGCCTTATCCAAATAATACTTCCATTACATTGGCTCAGCTATTACACAGTTGTCAAGTGCAAGGAGATAAACATTATTATGCAGCCTTTAAATACATACCAGCACATCATGTCCTCCGCTCCACATTCATGGTCTTGACAATTCAGAGTCAAGGCTACCTTTACCTGAGGTTCAACACCACTTTTGACTAGTCCAGGCTGAAGCTAACTTTCTGAAGCTGCACCTTTCCTGCCAGTCTTTTTCTAGCTGTTTTTTGTCATCAAGGCTAAGCGTTCTTTGTAAAATTTCCGAGTATGACCAATGTCACTGTGCAAAGCAAAACCTGCCTTCCTCTACTTTATCAAGCTGCTCATCACATCTGTCTTAACAGGTTTTGCAAGCTGAAAGTTGGCTTTCAGTGAAAACCCACCTCTGAGGTTGGTATTACAATACCGTCGCTGTATTATCAGCTACCTTAGGTATGTCTTGTAGCAGTCACTGCGGTAGTTAGAAACACTTTCACAGACAAAACGGCTTTCCTAAAGAAAAGCCTTTTAAAGTCTGAAAATTTCCTTCGCAAATTTACAGAGTGGCTCCTTCTTGAACTTCTGATATTTTGTGCTATCTAACAATAATGGTTTGCTCAAATACCATAGCTTTCACAAATCTTTTTGAAATAAACCATGATTTAAGCTAACTGGAAATAAGTGTATATCTGGTCCCAGTGATTCGACTGCCTGTTGAAAGAGCCTACTGTTTTGGTGCAATTTTCGGGGAAGTTTTAAAGGCTCCTTTCACAGCCCCAGCATTTCTCACTGGTGGAAAAATGCACCTTTTATTTTTCAAGTACTTAACTGGGAAGGTGGCTTAAAATATTTTAAGACTACAATACTGTTTGTACCATCCTGTTTTGGAAATCAAATACTACAATAACTTGGAATGGTCTCCTGAAGGCCCTTGCTCAACATGGAATTAGATTTAGAGTTAAAGCAGCTTGCACTGGAGCTCATCAAGTATACACTGTTCAATATTTCTATGGACAGAAATATCACAGCCCCTCTGGTCCCCAGTACCACCACTAAACATCCTCTCATGGTTAAACTTTGTTCGCTCTAGTAGGACTTTCCCTTGCTGCAATTAATGACCATTTCCTAATGTTCTTTTGCTGTGCACTGCCAAAAAGTCTTCTCCCACCCAACATGTAGAAGTGCTACTCCTTTGCCCCAGCCTCTTAACTGCTCAGGTGCAGCATTCCAACCTCTGAACTTCATTTTTTCCTGATAAACATGGATGTATCAGGGGATTAATACATGCTTATTGCCTTTTGTTGGGCTTGGGTTTCTTGCTTATTTTATTTTAATGAGGCCAGGCACAGGTTACTAACCACACTATGGTGACACAGACTGGGGATGAAGCATCTCTGCTCTGCTGCCCTCTTTGAGGGAGACCGGGAAAATCCTTCTCTCAATTCATACTGTTTTTTTTTAAATAGGCTTTTTACTGATTATTACAATGATTATTCAGAACTTAAGATAATTTGAGGAATGTTGACATGCAGTGTTAGAATGACTCTTTAATCCTACCAATACAAAACAAGAAGAGACTCTGCAGGATTTCTAGGATGTAGTGCCAGCAGCAGGTTCCATAATACACTGAGAATTTGTGACCAAACACTGCATCATCATCCAATATTGCCAGTACCTTCTGAGACCAGACAGGCCTAACTCCGTAGGCCTGGCAAAAGTGAGAACCAGGAACAAGATTTTAAAAAGAGAACCCCTCACACCCTGCTAAATTCAACCCCCAGAGTAACGAGCAGCTCTCGCCTAACTCTGTGGGAAGTGCCGGGAATTTTGCAATTTTGATGATCAAATTACTTGTTCTTGTACCTAAAACTGAATTCACATGCTAAACTTCACAATAGGTTTCTGAAAATCCAGACTCCAGATCAAGTAATCTAGGTTAATGCAAGAATAGTCAGGCTGACTTGGAGTGTTGAGAGCACTACGCTGTCTAGGGGGAAAAAAAAGGTTGAAATGTAAAAGTCCATGAAATGTACTACAGAGCAGCAGAGGTGATAACTTCGTAATCAGCATAAAAGATAGCAATGGCTCTGAAAGCCATTTGACACAAAACCAGAAGCACAAACAACACTGAAAATCTGCATTATTATGCTCAAAGCACCATAACAACTTTCCAGAGTAACATACATACGGGTATGTGTTTCCTTAGGATTTAAAATTAACTACTGGATAGATTGAAGGGAATAACAATCTGTTGTAGAGAGATCTTTTAAACAAGGCACATATGCACTGTAATACTTTAATCGTGCATCTCTATTTTAGAAACATATCTGACCTTCTGCATACTAAGAATTCATTGATTTTCAATAATTCTTAGTGCTCAGCAGGATCCTTGATTCTCAGAGCAAGCTGACAGCGAGTATTTGTAAGTCTGCCTCTTAAATTGTGCCTTAACAAGAGGTGTCTAAGCTCTTCTTTAGCAAATTTAACTTTTCAAAATTTAACAAAGTTACATATACATCTGTCACTGTAGTGGTCAATTCTAGTGAGTAGTTTTATGAAAAAAACAGGTAGTCACCCTATTTCCCCTATAAATACAAAAATAATTTTCTTTTTATCATTTTAGGACCAAGAAGTGGCTTAAACACATGGGTTATTCATGATGAAGCAATGATGGAGTCAGTAAATTAAATTCAGCCATATACATGACTTTCTGAAATTATAAAGAAATATTTTTCAGTGTCTTTGGGCTGGGCATGACATTACCATGCACATGGCAAAGGAAAAAAATAACATCTCAGTTCTCCTTTTTGTCCTTGTCAGCTATGATCTGGCAAGTGGAGATGTCTATCAGCAGGATCAGCTTTAGCCTTCAAGTTCTTGTTATTCCAACCCTGGGTCTCCTTTGAGTTAGAGAGGCACCACACCATGATTGCAGGACCACTACTACCGGCATTAGGAGGACTAGGAAGAGATTTCCCTAAGGTCAAGATCTCAAAATATTTCCCCTTATTTTTTGCATTTTTCTTACTCTTTCCTTAATTGCTTTTGTCAATCTATTCTTTGCCCTCCCTTTGGTTTGATTTTCCTTCCATGACATAGCCCCTCAGCTTTTAATCTTCTAAAGAAGTATTTTGAAACAGAGGGACTTTTTTTCCAGGAAGACTGACTTAAAAGACTGGCTATTTTGATTTCTGAATGATGCTCAACTCTTACTTCACATATTCTCTTTGAACCATCACAATGTTTTGTTCTCTTTTTTCCTCCCTTTTCCTTTTTTTTTTTTAATTAGTTTTCATAATCTGCAGTTTTAAGGTAACTAGCAGTCTTTCTATAACCATACGTTCACAGAGATGGAGCAAACACTCCACACTCAGCATCCCACACCATATACCTTCCTAACCAAAGTGAAGAGACATGAGGTAAGACATGCCAGGTCTGGGCTGGAAGCTAAAAGCAGGTACATGCTTCAACATATACTTTCCCTGTGGACCACAGCACACACTACTGTCTCACTAAGGCATCCTGGCAGTCACACTTCATTAGAGACTACCAGATTTTTCCACCAATTAAGAACATTGTTGTGCATTTCTTTTTTTAAATACTACTTAGCTACTAGGACAAAGAAAAAGTATGAACATTGTGCCACTGAAACATTATTCTAGAAAAAATTGCAACAACACTACTGAAATTCTTTCCCCTACTCTGCTTAACAACAGCATGAATTATTCTCCAGCAGCCAGCAAATAGCATCAATTAGAAGCAGAAGCAAGATGTGCTACTATAAAAGGACATTACCTACCCTTGGCTAAAATGACCTTTTTAAAGTCAAGGTAAAACATTTAATTAAAAAACTGAGTTGCTTCTAAGACTGTCTTAAAACCAGGAACTTTTCATTAAATAGAAGTAATTATGAAGTGCCAAACATTTCAGAGTTAAAAATAGGTTACATACATTGATTCATATAGGTTATATAAATTTGTATAACAAGCAGATTGATGTAAGCATATTCTATTTAAAAAGGGAGAGATTAAGTCAATGTCCATTTTTTACACATTGGTTTATGAATAAAATGTTGTGGCATATCTGTTTTATTTCCTTGTATACAAACTAGGGGATCATTTATGACAATTTGATTAATGTATATAATACACTGGTTTGCAGTTGCAGAATATTAAATGTTGCAGATTTACTTTTGGTTTCTGAAGTCATTAATTTGTTGATAGCCATACTAGTTGAACTGAAACACATAAAAGTCTATTTGCCTTTCTTTGACTTAGACTTGATAGGATTTCTGTGTGCAGCTAGACTCTTGCAGTACTCAAATATTCTTACACTCAAATGAATTAAAGGGAGACATAAGAGAACTTGAATATTCAACCTAATGCTTGCATGAGATTTAGGGAGAGCTGAGGAGCCAAATGTGGAAAAAACTGTTCACAATACAGACATACATATGTCACACAGCATTTCCATAACAGGTATGCATTGCACATCTTATTCACAGGTATTCAATCTTAGTATTGGACACATACTTGTATGAAATCACCTATTGTGATTGGCTTAATGTTGCACATTTTAAGGCATCTTTGAATCTCATTTCATCCTCCTCATACTCTGGGCACTGATTTATCAGGGGGAAGGGTACTTGGCAGGAGGAAGTGAGGAAGAAGAGGGCTTCTCCACCCTCCCCACCATGGCCAAACAGCACAGACTACAGCAGTCTCAGCCACATCATAGGTGCATTAATTTTACAGGAGTAATGGCTTTATAAGCTGTTTCCACCATAGGCTGCTTGTTCCGTCTATGTTATAGCTGGTCACATCCACTGTGGAAAACACCACAACACAAAATGGTTTTTATTTAGGAACCCAGGACCAGACTGCCAGGCATCAAGCAACAACTGCGCTGCCCAGCCAGGAAGGCCATTTCAGTGTTGGCAACCGAGCTGAGGTCCATTGGAGCTCTATCTGCTGACATGGACAACAAACTCTGCCAAAGCTCATCCAGAATTATCATATCCATAATTCCCACAGATTTTTCATCCCTGGCAGAGTCCTGTCAAAAAATCAGAGCTAGTGACTGGTCATGAGGAAGGAATTAAGTGCAACTTTTCCAATGGGAGATTACTGTTGGGTAACTACAACAGTCCTGTTTAGCTGGGTAGGGTGGGACCATGGGGAAGGCAGACAACAGAGCCTCCCCACAAAACAAGCGCAGATTTTCTCTGTCAAAGCCATTTCCAGGGATTCCAGCAGGGGAAGGGAAAACACTGGGTTATATATGTTTTAAAATACATATTTATGTGTACACTGAGGACCATAGCAAAGAGTTTGCATAGTAACTGTACACAGGGAAGAGTAATTTGTTGAAAAGATGCAGCTATTGGTTTGAGCTTCAATATTGGAACTTTATTTTGGTTCAAAGGTGGTAGTATCTAACACAAGGGGTATTGGTTTCAAGTATTAGCACCAGTGAACTTCACCCTGTGCACTACTGACAACGTCTTTTGCACTCTGGCAGTGCCAGAAGGCTCTACAACTTCATAATTCCTCTGAAACATTGCTGTGTATTCTTTGCCATGCAAGATAGTAATGTATTCCCATTCTGAATACAGGAAAGGAGACACAGAAGAGGACATAACTATAGACTAGCAGTGGCTTTCGAGGGGTTACAGCACATTTGGCAGAAGTGATGGAAGCCTGTGTCAAATCAATAGGTGCAACTGATTACCTGCTATCACAGATGATGTTGATAGCACTGCTTCAGACCAGAAACTTGAAGGCTCTTGTTTGATAACAGGTTAAAGACATTGCATTCACATCTCACTTCAATTACATTGCAGAGGTAAGAGAAATTAAATAGGCATTAGTCAGCCAACCTTATTGTCTCTGATTTGAGACAAAAAGACACAAATCCCCAGTATAAACACAATATTTTAGTAAGGCAAACACCACATTACACAATAGATCTATAATTACATACCTCAAAAGAAAAAGATTAGAAAGCATTCTTTCAAGTGTCATAACGTTTTACGTGTTAGAATGAAGGGCGTTTGAAAATACAATGCCTGACCAACTGATGTCCATTTAATCTTTTCAAATGTTACATTCACTTTTAAATGGAAATGTATTTGCTGAAACGAGAGCTCTACTGACTCCAATACACTCCAAACCAGAACAAACGCATCTACCCCAAAGCTCAAATATTTCAGAAAAAAAAAATCAATGCATTTTAACACAAGCCAATAAAATTACATCTGAGATGAAATATTCTTACTATAAACAATACATTTCCCCTGGAATGTATGTAACTACTGAAACCAACCTAGAATCATTGGAATTCAAAATTAACACTGGTTAAAAGGCTAAAGAGAAGAAAAAATAGACAAAAAAGTTACTGCCAGTGCTCCAAACCTTACTATGTATCAGAAATCACAAAATATTTCTGGTCCTTCTAACACTATAACCTCATTCATCTTGAACAATTTAATGCCACATCAACAACTTCATGTCCCTGCACAAAAGGTATTTTAAATCACAGCAATCTCATTTCAGTCAGACAATAGATATCTTTCATACAGAAAGGATAAAGTGTGAAGAGCATTGCACTACTTTTCAATTTTTTTATTTACCTATGTATTTTAACAATACCATGAAAAAAAAGTCTTCCAATTCATGATCTGTATTGCCTGAATGCTAAGGTTTTTCTGGGGTTTCCTGTGATGGGGCAAGAAAAACAGTGAGCCCCATGGGAAACAACAGCTTGGCAGAAGAGCAGGCAGATGTTGCCAGTACTTCCCTCTCACATCCAAGCGTGCAGTATTGACTGAAAAAACAGTCTGTGCCTGAAATCTGCCTATGTTGCCTTGCCACTTTGTGCCTGATTTGTATTTTAAACCATCCTGAATCACGCAAAGCACTAACTCTTGCATCCTAGAAAACGTGATACTTTAAGAAGGTTTTCATTAAAAAAAGTCATTTATCTTCTGCATTTCTCCCTTGACCAGTGACCTGGAATATCCAGACCTGACTACTAATATCAAACATATATATGTATACACATAGCTTGCCCGATTAGATCATCCTTGTTTGACGGGACTAAAATTTTAAATTCCTGAAACAATGTGCTCCCTCTAGTGTCCACAAAAATCCACTCCAAATGGCAAATGAAGAGCAGAGAATCAGAGCTAAGTCATACCCAGTTTTAAAATAAAGGTATATAAAATCCAGTTCATGGCTTAAGTAGCAGCAGACACTACATTAAAATTCACCCATTCACATTTCAAACTGGAGTTGAAAGTTCATGAAGAGTTAAGGTTGAATACAGACCTGCATCAGGGAAAGACCCATGTAACTGGGAAGAGAGGAGTGGTTCACTGGTAAATATTACATCTGCTACATTTCTCTTTGGTCACAAATCAGTACATTTAAACTGATACACCAGTCAAGAAATTTGCCTCTAAGAAAATAGCTAACACTGTAAATTCACAATAAGATTAAAATCAATTATTTAAATCAAAGTTTTCTGCTTGTTGGTTTAACTCTAGGCTAAATCACTTAGATTTGAGTCAATTCACCTTACCCAACCCTTTAATCTTTAAGTCAATGACGAAGCTGCCATTGACCAGGAAGATGCTTTAAGAGAATTCCCTTAGGCTGAGCAAACCCAACTCTTGCCTGGTTTTGCCAGAATCGTACCAATTAAACAACCATTAACCACGTGTGACAAATTTGGTTTATAGACTGACATAAGAGCATCCAGAGTTACACAGCCTCACGCTATAAGACTAAGGAGACACAGTCAGAAAGCTTCCCTCCCCGCTGCCCCCTACCCACATTTATCCTTCCATCAGCCCTAGCTGAAAGCTGACTGTTTCTTCTCCAGGAACATTTAAACCCAGACCCAGCAGCATGTACAGAGCTGTTTGAACCAGTACAACACCGTGTACATCAAATCAGGCCCCATCTGTCCACTCGCAGAGAAAATATATTGGCGAAGCAGGGTCTAAGTTTTCTGCACTTGAATTGTTCTTTGCTGGGGCATAATTACAAATGCAGCATTTTTAATAAAAAGCTGGCTAATGTTTTACTGCCATTGCAGTGAAAGAGAAAGACCCTGCATTCATTATTCACAACTCCCTCTGAAGTCATGGCTGGATTTTGCCAACACATTAATTCTCACTATTTTTCTGAGGAAAAAAAAAGATATTTGGAGGAGAACCAAAGTAGCAAGCATACACAACAAGCACACAAATCCAAATCAGAAAGTGTTTTCAGCTAATAAAAATGGTTGCATATAAAAATAGAAAGGCAATTTAAACAATTAAATAATGCAATTAAAACAAACTAATTCATGTATTCCCATGAGTGTCTTGACAAGCTCTAAATGTAGGACCAAGTTAAGTGAAATAGTACTATTAATTGAAAACATTATAA
The DNA here is from genome assembly GCF_000690775.1 of Eurypyga helias. Taxonomy (NCBI): domain Eukaryota; kingdom Metazoa; phylum Chordata; class Aves; order Eurypygiformes; family Eurypygidae; genus Eurypyga; species Eurypyga helias. The sequence goes on from NW_010248665.1 coordinate 8,723, forward strand.
TGATCATTGCCCCTCCCTCTTCTCCCCCCCCCCCCCCCCCCCAAATGGCTTTTTGCTAGATAGCCCATCTTTCTGTATTTGAACTATCCCCTTCTTAATAGCCATTTCTGAGCATCCAAAGGGCTTTTGTAACAGGTTACAGCTTTCCAGACCTGCACATAGTTCTGATAAACACTGATATAATAAAATCAGAATCTACTACCCAAAATGAGGCAATTATCTTGCAAACTAAAAATAAATATGAAAAACAATTAAACAGCTTAATTCTCACCAATACTGACCAGTAGTTTTTCCCTGCACCTGTTACTCAGAAAACATACACAGATTCTCATGTAATTTGCACCCTGAAACATCATCATACTGCTGTATATAAAGATTTGGAACCTAATTACACACCTTATGGACATACCTTTAAGAAAAATGGAGCCCTAATTCAATAAATACTGTTTTTACATTTTCTTAAACTCTTCTAGGAAGCACAAGCAACAAAAGCATTAGCATATCCCCAGGGCAGTCAAGAAATCAGTAGCTTATTACTTCTGATAATACCAAATTGCATATGAATTACGTAATTCGTCTTCACAGGTCACACCATGGTGACTACACTTGCACAGGGTGACTATCAACACAAAATTGTCCCCATGGTTGCACCTTGACTAATTCCTGTATTATTTGTACAACTTCAGCATAAGAAGCTGCTGGGCAGAAATCCAATGTAAACAACGTACCCTGCTTAACTGGGATATCCTATTGAATTATCTTTCATTGTACCTCCAGAAGGCTATTAATAGTGACATTTTCAATAAGGTAGATTTTTGAAAGTGAACTAGAAATCACCACAGTGGGAAGGCACTTAAAAGTTATGGCTAAACCACTGAAGAAATATGAACACTGTTATTAGATGTATTTTTGAGACTTCTCCCCCTCCCCAATATGATTTCGTACAACTGCACTTACAGTTTTAGGTCTTAAGGTGCAAAACAAGGGTTGTTCTTACTTTGCAAGAAAATTCTAAATTGATGGCAACGAGTATAGCATATTAAAGTCCTATTAGCTTTGTATTTAAAGGCTACAATGGGAAATAAATGCCTAACCACAAAGAAAACCACAAGGGATAGAAGAGGTGCATCAACCCCATCTGATTGCAGAGTGGTCCAGGAGCCACTGCACAGCTGTAAATAAGTAATGGGGTTTTGTTCACACAGAATTGCCAATCATAAAGCTATGGGTGTTTTATTAGAAGGAGATGCTTTTTAGAGCTAGTTTAAAATATGTATTGCAGGAAGATGTGAAGATAGGGCTCATACACCAGAGAAACCAATGCACTGTCAGAAACTTCAGCTGCACCAAAATTATATAAACAAAGAGTCAGGAGGGGAAGTAGGTGGCAGGCAAAGATAAAATAAGCAAGGAAAACACAAATACAGTAAATCTGGTGCACATTCTCCCAGTCTTGCAGCAGGTTCTCCCCTGCATCTATGCAGAATCAGATACATGGATCTGGGCCAAGAAATACACAGTTATGTTTTTATTGAACAATCTTTATTGGAGGAGAGGGGTTGTTAAACTTTCACTTAGAGCTTTTTTTAAAGGTAGTTTAGTAAAAAGGTTGAAGCTCTGGGGACAGTTATTGCAAGATAAATGTGAGAGCTTTACAGACCCAGACTGAATCTGCTTATGTAAAAAGGGAAAAAATACCACACCAAAAACATTTCTCATGAAATTAAGGACACCTACTTTTTACGTTCCTTTTTTCTACTTAACTACCTCTCTCACCCTAACCTCTTCTACTTCGTAACTGAAGGACTCTTCTGGCCACTTCACCCACTGAAAGCACCCGAGTCAGACCTCACACCCTTCCCTTGGATCATCCTAAGAGACACCTTTTTCTTAAACACCTACTCAAACTGTTTTGCAGTGGGCTCACCTCTGCATCCCCCTTGCCCCTCCATCACCAGTAAATAGGTGGCATTTCAAGCCTAGCAGTTCATGTTCATGGAGTGGGTATCCCAATCTCTACTGAGAAGAAACTTCGATATATCTGCTTGCTGTCTTTCCAAACGCATCCCTTTTCCCAACACCAGATAACCCCTGACTCAACATAGATCCAATATGCATTTCGTAATTTGATGTAACTAATCCTCTACTTAGGAAGGAACTCATTTCACAGGTTCAAGAAAAATCAACTTGCAAAGGCAAATTAAGAGAAAAATGTATTATGCTTGAGAATACAGTTGTTATATAGCCCCCCATTTATAAGATTATTCACTGAAAAACTGCTTTGGGAATATCTTGTGAAGATCAGTTTTATGTTTCTATTAGTTTCTACGTCCTCACCAATCCTGAACCTTATCATTCACACCATTCTCTCACAGACAAGAGCTGTAAGAGCAGATTTGTCCAGTGTCAGATGTCCTAGACTATAATACAAGAAGAAAGGGAAGTAATTCTTGACCCGCTCTGCCTAGCTAAGGAAAGGAAACAACACAATGGAGGCACAAGCGAACTTGCTCCAGAACCACAGCCACCCACCTGCATTAAGTAGACCAGACACTGGGAGACCATGGGGAAGTCCATCAGTTTTCCAGCAGGTTGCAGAAACAAGGATACCAGGTAGTAGGATGGCATGTTTTCCCCAGGCAGCACAGCTTCACCTTTACTCCTAGAGACCATTTAAGGATTCAACAAAGGGAAAGATGAGAGCTCCCCCAGGAGCCTGGCTTTGGGCTGGCTTGGATGGGTCAAGCTGGCACAAGCTATTCTGGAGAGTGCTCTGCCTGGCCAAGGAGCACAGCTCAAAAACACCACCTCCCCTTGAAAAAGCAGTGCAGCTTGGATTTTTTTAGATTAATTCTGGCCGTGTAAGGAACCAAAGTGAAGGCCATTCCCATGCAGGCAGGCAGACTACCCCTCCTGGTGGCAGTGGCCAGTTCTCATGCCTGAAAACAAGTTATAAATAGCAGTATTATTCATGCATCAATAGCAGATATTCAACCACGTCTCAAAGACGGGGTGACTGTAAACCAAGCCAAAGCAATACATACAAATCCATACCATTCCTAAAATAACCTCTCTTTTGTAGCTCTTAGCCAAGGAGCGGCAGCATCCTCCCAGTACAGCAGAAATGTCAAAGGCATCTTCCTCTTTATCCATTTGGATGAACTTGCTAAGAGAAGCCGTGCTGCTGGAGCAAATCAGGTACAGTTTCAAACAGAGATTAAGTGACTTTCACAAGTTGGAAAGAACACTGGAATAAGGGGAATGAAAGGGAAGAAAGATTAAAAGAGAGGTGAAGAGGTGACCTCCTTTGATGAAAAAATGAACAGGTTAAAAAGTATGAAAAAAGCACATCCGAAACCCAAAAGCTCAAGACTTTCCAATGGCATTCAGACAAACCCCAAATAGGAACAGATTGTTAAGATTTCTGGAATTGAGACACATGCTTTTTGTTAAATACTGTTTAGTGATAGCTAACATTTTACATGTATTTTGGAGAATTATTTTTCCTTTCAGATTTGAGGAAAAAAAGATGGTATTTTTATAAGTCTATCTATTAGTATATACTTTATATAAGTGAGACAGATTTATGAAAACGATTTTCTAATTAAAATCCACAGATGGCACTCAATAGGCAAGTCTATTTTCCTCATTTAATATATAGCTTTGACTGAAAAAAATCTTGTGATTTGAAGAGTTTGAGATTTGCACATCTACTCCAAAAACGTTGTGTGAAACATGTTTAAATTGATTTGTCCTATCAATGCCATGAATGACAGATGGAAAAATATATGCGCAAGACAAAAGATCAGAATTAACTGATTTCAGAGGTACAAGGCATCGTACGTCATTTGATTCAGCAATTAAGTATTTCCTAATATTTTTACATGAAAAAATTTTCAGCTTCCAGGACTTTCATTCTTTTCTGTTGACAAGATCATTTAATTCAAGCCCCCCACCCCAACTCACTGGCCACAGTTACACGTGTAACTTAGCACAAGGAATCATCGGATTATCACTTGCCAAGTGTGAAAAGCTATAACTCTGCTTGCTTGACTCTCTGTATGGAGCATAACAAAAAATGAGAAAACAGTGAATTGAGCTGCACACAGACTGTATCGCAATAACAGAAAGCAGAAGTGAGTCTTCCTCACCGCAGCCCTTCGTAGCACATTCACAACCTTAAAGGGCTTTTTCCATGACAAGCACAACCTTCATCTAACAAGCTTTACCTTCCATAACCCTTGGCTGGAAAACAAGATTGCCTGCGTCTGACTTCTGAAATACACTGCTCAGACAGAGGGAGTTTTGTTCTGGACTGTGTAGGAGACATGATTTCAGCAGTGTTTCCTAGCTGAGGAACTGTCAGAGGCAACTTTGGCCACAGCAGCACTGGCATAACCCATTCTGTGCAAGAATTCCCTCAAATTACTTTCCGGACCTACTTTGACCCAAGTTGGAATTTTTAAACTAGCACTAACTTAACTTTCCCTCTCCCTCCCCTATTTTTTGGGGGTTACACAGGTAGTACAATAACTCAATGTTTTTTAGGTGGTTATCACTGATAAAAGATGACTACATAGCAGTTCTAAAGAGCAGATTGGCATGTAATCACACCGTTTTTGTCCTTGTGCAAATAAGACAGTTTACCATAAGCTGATTTTTCTATGTGTAATATCTGGATTAGCAATTAACATTTTAATTAAAGATGGATTAACCAATATTAGGAAAATTATGTCTGGAACTGTTCAGTTTAAAATCCACCATATATATACAGATAAACACATCTTTAAGTGCAAGTCATTTTCTGGTCTGTATAAAAATGATACGATTTACCACTTTGAGAGACAGCATAATAATTTGATATTATTACACATGGAGATAGCTACTGAACAAATAAAATACATGGGATTTTTTTTGAGAAGCTGTATAATTACCATTAAATTAGGTGTTAGATGTTCATTTAGTGAAAGTTCTGACTGCAGTTCAAAAAGCTCTGCCTATAGACTAGTTTAATTTAGCTGTGTTTAAACAGAGCATAATGGCGAAGGAGGACACACTGTTCTAAATGTAAATTGTATTAGCAACAACATATTGAGATTTCTGTACTTCTTGTTCCATTTGCAGTTTTTTGCCACGAGAATAAATCACAGCGTGTTTTCTGTTCTTGTAGCAATCTTTGTAGCGAGATGCCAGAATCTGTACCATGTGCCTTTCACTCTGCATCTGGTCTCCTTTTGTCAGTGCATCCTGGGTGCTGGGTTTGCTTTTCCTGTTGCTAGCTGTTTTTTGGGGGGAGTTTGTTTGCGTTTTTTTGTTGTTGTTGGGGTGGGCATGGGGGGGTTTCTTGTTTGCATTTTTTTGTTGTTGTTGGGGTGGGCACAAGGCCATGGGATAGACACCTGCTAATCTCCATCTCACCTTCTTTCCAAAGAGGACAAAGTTACAATGAGGGAATAAAGGGCACTAATGGCCAAGCAAGCCAGAGAATAGGAAAAGAATGCAAGTTGTTGAATATGTGAACCTATTTACTGGCCATTAAAACTATACAGAAATTGCAGTTTCAGTTCAGTCATAAAAAAGAAGTGGGACAACCACACTTAGAGCAAACAGTACTACCAGAATGTGCAAAAAGCCTTAAAATGTTCTTATCAGCATCTTTTGAACCAATTTGGATACAGCTGAATGATTTTGTATTTATAAAAATTTAGTATACATGGAGGCGTAGTAAATAGCATAATAAATACAATGAGGTATTGATTTATATAGCCAGCCTTTTTACTCTTCAGTACCAAGGTGCTTTAGCTTGCAATAAAATACTCAGAGTAAATCCAGATCTTTATAGTGCACTGTTTCTAAAGCAGCAGCAAACAAACAAAAAAATATTTTAAGCCAGTTAAATTAAAGGAGCAAAGTTTTCTGGGCTTGAATACATAGTTCCCCAGCATCTCCCTGTGTTAAATTTCACTGAGGTTGAGTACTAATGAAGCTGGTTTCCAACAGGTAATGAGGTGGCAGAGCACCCACCAGTGAGTAGAGACTCGTGTCAGGTAAGAGGCAACGGCAACAATTAACAGCTAAGCAGACAAGAAAACTCAACACCTATGAAAGGGAACAAACCTTTTCGTCCAGGCCAATGTCTAACACAATATTTATATAGGTCATGTCAGATTTGAATATGACTCCTTTCTGTATGTCAGCATCTTACATTTAAAAACTCACTTTCAAAGCTTGTAAGAAGAGACTGAACAACAAAAAGTAACCCAAGTCCACAAAGCAGCCTGGAAAACACCGAGACAGCAGAAATACATTTTAGAGCTGCTCATTTGAGTTTAAGCATGACATCTTGCCATTTCATAGATGAGCAACAACCGAGAAATGTGGTAGTGACTGCTTACTCTACCACTGTCCTTCCTGAAGGCTGGCCCACTGTTATCATGGAATAACACAGATATCAGTATCAACATTATTCTGGAGCATGTTGAGGTTCAAAGCCTTGGGCTTGGCACTACCTCACCCACATTTAACCATGCCAAAGTTGGTATTAGGCGAGAGCAGAGACACTGGAGAAAGGTAGGGACAGGGTGAATCTGTTTCAGAGAGGACAGGCTTCTCTCTCCTGCCCAGACAGCCTACATGACTCTGGCTGGGAGGTCTGCCAGACTCAGTCTACATGACTCTGCCCAGGTCCGTTGCAGGCAGCAGAAGCAGCCAAGCAGCAGCCTAGACTGCTGGCTTCTACACAGGTTAACCAAGAGGCAAACACCATTCTCAGACTTGCACTGAAAGCCCTTCTGAAAATAGTAACTGCATGATTTAACATCCTTGAGATACAGACATTAAACAGCACGGCCATAGAACACAACCAGCCCCTCTGAAGAGGCAAATCGCTGCACCCACCTACACAGCTGCACCGCAATGGGAACACTTGGATTCCTACCAGTTGCCATAGTACATAATAAACATTTCCATCTATCGATAAGTTGTTCAATGTGAATTTAAGACAAACATGTCCCATACATTTCCACTGTATGCACTGTAGTGTGTGTGCCTTTCTTTCTGTAAATCTGTTGACCGAATCCATACAGCATCCTTTGGAATCTCCAGAGCTAGCACCTCCTTGTTTCTTTAACTTGTCAAATCATGCATCGCTATTAACAATACAGAAATAAAAGCAGAAATAAACAGTGCAGACTGTCAAAACCCCAGCTGCATTATTGTGAGAACAGAAATATATAGTGCTGGTCATAAATTCCACTAAAAGAAGTTTTAATACCCATTCACAGAAGTTGCTGTAATATTTGAGGGGAGAGAGGGTACTTCGAAGTGGCACATGTGCCGCCTGAAGCTGAGCTGTCATAGCAACAACCTCATTAAAGCATCCCTCTTGGGAGTGCTAACCTGTATTCCGACTGTTGGAAAGATGTCATTTATAATGGGACTTAATTCAGTTAAGAGTCAAAGTACAGTAGACTTGCAGAAAAGTGAAATCGCTAATTTAAGGAATTCACAAAGGAGCACAAACATGAATACTGCATCAAATGGCTCTGGAAAATCTGGCTTTTGCCCTCATCATCCTCCATTCTCTGAAGCCACCACCAGTACCTCAGTCTTTCAGGCCTATGATTTGCAAGTTCTTGGCAATTCCTCTGTCTCATCACCCTTCTAACCAAGGCTCAGGATGTGGAGGCTTCTTTTCCCATCTTTTATTACCCCTACATAAAAGGAATCACCATCTCATCTGCTATCCCTAATTTTCTCCAGCTCGCACACTGAGCTACTGCCCCAGCAGCCCATAACCCAGAACCAACACTACAGCTGGATCTGTTGTACTCCCCTATCTGCCATCCTTAAGGCTCTTCCTCCAGAGTGCATCTTTCCTCCCCCCGAATGCCCACAAAACGGGTATTTGAACACACATTGCAATCCTTAGAAAGAACCAGCTGCTGATGTCCAGAGCTGCCTCGACAACATGCATCAGTTCTGCAATGACCAAATACATTAATGCGTATTTGGATCTCACTTTTAAAGATCTATGATTTAATAACTTTAATTGACAGCAATAACACATAAGTACAATCCATTTTGGAAGGGCCTTTCAGTTTTTAAAGGAGTAGAGATAATTGTAAGTGAAAAATGAAGGAAAACTGCACCGCTTAGTAAATGAGTCGTTAACCTTTCAACCCAAGAGCTACTGCTGGAAGCCTGACCAAACCGACTGCAAGAGCTCCAGCAGCTGCAAAAGACGCTATTAAGTTAATTCAGGAGGTTTAATGTCTTTTAGCTGCCTTCTAAACTCTTCCAAACTTGGTCTCCATCTCCTCAAAACATAGTAGCTTGACATGGTACTAATGTGTTGACAGGTTTAGATTTTCCCCCTCCGTTAATAGATCTCACAGTACAGCCGAGCTTTACATACTCTGTACCCATAAAATGCTGTCTGCAGCATTTTAAGATAAAACCCAAACTATTAATTTGATGTCCGTGTTTTGACCCCGAGTGACAAATCCAGGTGGTTTTGAGGTTTTTTTTGGTTGTTTTTTTGTGTGTGGGTGGGGGGGGTTTTTTTGTGGGTTTTTTTTTTGTTTTTTTTTAGTTTTAACAGTAGCACTTCCTCAAACAGTGGGTGCAATCTCCGCTAGGGTCAGGGAGCTGCAGCAGCCCCACAGCCCATGGAGAAGCACTCCCAAAGGAAGCCTGGAGAGTGACCATTACCAGCAAAGCACAGAAACTTCCAGTTTACACTTCTAGGGCATCCCAGAGACAGTTAACACTCAATTCATGCTGTTCTTTCTTGTAAGGTTGCTTGAAAAATTATATGAAAGTTTTTCTAAATGAGCTCTCCAAAAAGACAGTACTATTATTTTTGATTAAATCTTGTAAGGCATTGATCTACAAACTTGATACAAACTCCTGTAAAAATTAAGAATTGCAGCTCCTGTATTTTGATCAAGGCTTGGGGTATCACTTAGAATAACAATGTAATACAGAGAATAAGCAATAAAAATGCCTCCACAGTGTTACTTGCATAAAATAGTTTATTTACACTGGGTGACTAATATGTCTGAAATTAAAAGAAAACACCACTCATGTTTGCACTGATCTCTTGGCAGCGGTTTTTGTGTGGGATAACTAAGAGATATTCCTGCTACACTTATAAAATAAATACTAATATTCTTCTAATTGCTTCTTTTTAATTACAAAAGGCAATTATTCTATTCTGGTGTGTTACAACAAACCATCTTCTCAGTTAAAGGTATGATTTTATCTGCTACACATGGAGCCATACAAGGCTGTGTGTTTTAATTGTTTATTTGCTAACTGTTGGCAGAGTTGTACAAGAGTGTGCTTGAAGCCAGTTGCAACTTACCAATTATTCAATAAAAAGGGAGAAATATTGGCTAGATGGATAATTAAATGGCACCAGAATATTTCCCCCCCCCTTCACAATTTCCAGTTAGTATTCCAAAACTGTATTAGGTGCCCCAACAACACCAAGAACAATAAATCTTCACTTATTGTCAGCAGATTTCTAACCTGGTTGTTTTAAACAGCATGAGGAACACATTTGAGCAGAATATATTAGCCATAACAATTTAATGAGTGGGAGATGGAGCCTTTCCTTTTGTTCCTCCATACAGGACAGAGCCCAGCTGTGAGCACTCAGGGAATGAAATCCTTCAGGTTTTCCTTCTTCAGCAGGCTATT
>NW_010248665.1:18458-30394 GCF_000690775.1 Eurypyga helias
ATTTCTCATCTCCAGGCTATTAGTAGCCAGTCCACTCTAAATCTTTGCCACTGAAACTTAAGAGTGATCTCAAGCTTTAGCATCACCCACCTGATGCAGAGCATGGAAAGAAGAGCAACCTCAGCCCCAAGGGCTACATCACCATGCCCAAGGTCTGCTCAGGTTTCCCCTCTCTGTTTTACTCATTATTTGGTTCAAAGCCAACATAAATCCAAGTCAGCTGTCCAGACATGGAAGGTAAAGACAGGTCTGAGGAGGGAGCACCCTCTTCCAGGCAGAAGCCAGAATACAGTCCAGGCAGGCAGGTCCTAGAGGCACATCCCTGACCTCACGCTCCAAGCACAGCATCACTGCCACCTCCAGCATAGAAAGCTTTCCTGGCTCTCAGACCAGATTATCTGGCAATCTAAAAGTTACTAAGGGCAAAGAGGGAAGGAAGGAGGAGAGAAGCTTTCTTCCCCACTCTATAACCCTTAGCATTGCCCTGAAAAACATAAATGCTTCCTTTTTTCTTAAGGAGCACACATTTAAATGCATCTTTGAGCAAAGAACTAACCCCGTTCCTGATGCCTGCCTCACTCACACAATAACCTCGAACACGCAAATGAGCAACCCTACTCCATCACCAGCACAGCAGAAGCCCAACTCCAATCCTTCCTGCAGTGCTTTATTTAGTCCCAACTGTTCAGGTATTTTACTTTAAATAAATATACTTTTAAACACTTTTGCAAAAGCTTGCCCCAGCTGCTTCCACAGAGAAGCCTGCAAAGGCGAGGCAAAAGGTCTAACCTTGGGAAGGATATGAGCCTCACTGGTCTAACAGAAAGTACATGTTTTAAGTGGCTTTTTTTTCCCCAAGTATGGGTACGCATATTGTTACTGGGCAATGAAATTCCTGTGCATACCTCCTACTTACTGCTTTTTAAAGATACACTTTGGAATATTTTGTGGTCCGTCAGACTTTGATGTCTAAGAACACATTAGTCTGCTTTATATTCCTCTTATAATCAGAGCCAATGTTCAGGTTATTGAGAGAATTAAGATGGTCAATATTAATAAGGTTTGGACTATGTTATTAGACAGTTTCAGCCCACAACTGCAAAGTACTCTGGCTTAGTTTGCCAGGGTTTGGTTTTTTGTCTGTTGGCTTTAAACACTAACAGATTTCTCAGTTAAAAAAAAAAGTCAATCTATGCATTCAGAGTGGTAGATTTTGAAAACTGTTTATATCAATAATCATACACTTCTGCTCCTAAAAAAAAAAAACAAACCAGAAGAGCTCTGAAGATTAGACTACTCTACAAAACACAGTTTTGAGGGATGTGCTTATTTTTAATATAATGATTTCCACGGCACAAAGTTCACATAAATTTCCCCACAAGTCCCAAAGGCAAACACTATCTGCAAAGTCCATACGCTTTGTATTTCACAAAAGCTTTGCAGAATACGTTTAAGATAAAAGAAAACAGAGTTAGGTTTTACTCTACCCTTCATCTTTTTGACAGAAAGATGTCAATAGAAAGATGCCAACCAGAAAGCTAACCGTAACCCATGCAACTTTATTACTGAAGTATGGGGGGATTACTTTTGTGTTATTAAAACATCACTGCACTACTGCTGACATTTATTTTTCTTTAGCAGTAGCAATTTCTATTGGGATGAGCTGCTTCAAACCTTCAGTTACTCATCATTCACAAAAAAAAAAATCTTTAAGTCTAGAGTAAGCAGGTACAATGCACTCACACAGATCTTAAGTCCCACAGCACATTGCCATTTATTTCTATAAAAATTAGATCCGGATCAACCATGAATTCCTCACTAATACATTCATTCCCAAAGCAAGTGCTTCAAGGAGACTCCTGTATTTTCCAGAAAGAAAGAAGGAAGTTGATTTCCCAATGGCTTATAAAAGACAATACTTGCACATGCCAAATTTGCTGCTTATCTCCTCACCTATTCAGAAATACAAGCTTTTTTTGGTTCAGAAGCACTGTGGAAGCTGTTAGGTTTGAGATTTTATGTAGTGGACATGGCCTTTCCTGCTCCCTACCAAATAAACTAAACCTGTAATTTAACCAGTAACCCACCCTGCCTCTCTGTTTCCATTATCCACTTCTAGTCTGTTTGTTTCCCTGAGGCTGCAATCCCAAATGAAGGCAGCGTTCAACAGGCACCCGTACCATCAAAAGCTGTTACTCTCTGATAAGCTCTGCAGCACTTGGTCAACTGAAGTTGTAAGAAGTTTTCCCAGGCATGAGATTTAGTAAATTTGATAGAAAAAAAATTAGACATCCTACTCAAGGTGCCAACATGAAATCAGAAGCAAGCAAATAGAATTACCACTCCTAGAAACACAAAGCCCAAGGCTAAGTTTCTCAGATGTCACATGAAATACAAGCACTCACAGATTTCCACCTTGGTGGAGCAACTTTTCCACTGAACGTAAGACAGGACAGCAAATGGGAAGAAACAAAAAGATCTTTAAAAAAAATAGTAAGGGAAGTTACTCTTATGTAGGCACAATCAGCAGTGGTGTCCACTTCAAGATGCACATCCTCAACACATGCATTTTCTCCCAAAATCAGAAAGTTATCTGACTTTAAGAGGAAACACTCTACAGCGTTAATTTACTCCTGGGACCACCAAGGACATGCTGTGCTATCTTTAGAAAAAACTGGCTGGTGCAGGCTTAAGCAGGCTGTTGATCTATTACGCTCTGACATTTTTTCATTAAGATATATAAACTTGTAGAAGACACTCTCTTAAATTTGCATATTTGCATCATGCTTTTCATAGACACATAAACATTTTATAATGCACTTAAATTACTTTGAGTTGCTGGATTAGCAAATGTGATGCAGAACGGAACCCAAGCAGCACTGCTAGCTCTTCAGCCCTTATGTTATGCGAGGGCTTTTAGTTATACCCCTAAGATTCTCAGCTACATATTAAGTTCTCCTACATTTTGAAGTCTTTCACTGGTCATCTTCAGAGCACCAGTCAATGACAGAACGGCAATCACCGAGTTCAGTTGCATGACAACTTTTTGCAAGGCACTTTTAACACACAGTACTATTGTGAGAAGACAGAATTAATGTAAATCAGCATGGTTTCACTGAGGATCACTTAAGGATTCTAACTGACTAAAAAAAACATAACATGATTCGTAGTGTTTAACTCATTACTGAATACCACTAATTAGTTAGGGGAGTTCTTTTACTGAAAACTACTTGTTTTACTAAAAGAAACTATCACAGAAACAGCTCTGCATCCCTCAACATCAGGATATTGACCAGTTGGAGCAAGTCCAGAGGAGGACCGCAAAGATGGTCAGAGGGCTGGAGCACCACTCCTATGATGAAAGGCTGAGTTGGGCTTGTTCAGCAGAAGAGAAGGCTCCAAGGAGGCCTTACAGCACTTTCCAGTACCTGAAGGGGCTGACTTTTTATAAGGGCCTGTAGTAACAGGACAAGGGGTAATGGCTTTAAAATGAAAGAGGGCAGATATAGATCAGGTATCAGAAAGAAATTCTTCCTGGACAGGGTGGTGAAGAACTGGGACAGGTTGCCCAGAGAAGCTGTGGATGCCCCATCTCCGGAAGCGTTCAAGGCCAGGCTGGATGAGGCTGGGAGCAACCTTGTCCAGCAGACCGTGTCCGTGCCCATGGCGAGGGGCTGGGACCGGATGGTCTTCAAGCTCCCCTCCAACCCAAAGGATTCTATGAAACAATGAGTTTTAACAAGAATATTCCACAGCAAAGGTAATAATGGCATTGGAAATATAAGCAGGCTTTATACGCTTGAATGTGCTTTAACCACTGATCCCTAGAGTTTGCATTGGAGCAGTATTTCACAATTTCGCCATCATCTGTTGACAACCATCTGCTTCAAACTTCTTACTGCCCAAAGCGTGACCAAAATTGGGTACTGACAGACAGAATTTCTACACAGAAAGGAACCTATTCAGAGAACAACGTAAGTGACAAAGGCTGAAGACCTGGACATACACACCTAGAAACCTGCGGGAAAGAAATAAGAAAACTACAGAAACCTAGATCTGACATGGTCCTGCGATATTACTGTAGATGCAGTTTGCAGCCCTCTGAAAACACAGAAGTGGCAGATTAGCTGACACCAATTCTCCAGAGGAGTATAATCCACAGAGTAAATGGGTAATATTGTGTACTGTCAACTCTGTTCAAGTCACAGCCATTCGAAACCCAGAGAAAGAAGTGTAATGTAGCAAGTGAAAGCCGAGGAATTCATTCAGATGGGTCTCTACATACACCCTGACCTGAACAGCTGGGTCCAATTTGAAGAAATGTGATAATGGGCCACTTAGGGCATAAGATTTTGTCTGCTCAAAAACACCCCTGGTACTCCTGGCTTTGCTGTAGTTAGCAATAGCACCTTTCAGGGCTCTCCCTATATATTCAAGGTTTTATATACACATGTGCAATAGATTCTCACATAAGTGGCTTACAGCAGCCCTATACCATTAACTGCTCCCACTCAAGTTAGTGGCCAAGACACTGCCTGCAAAGTACCTTCTTTCTCCAACATAGCCTTGCTTTGTTTCCATCAAAGGAGTAAAAGGAATTCAACCTGACAAACTGTAGGCATGGGACAGCGCTTTAGTTTTCATGCTTTTGTAGTCTCGACTTGCTTCATCTCCCTTGTATATGATTTAATATCGCAGCCTCAAGTGTTCTGCCTAAAACTACTATAATAAGGCACTGCAATGAAGAAACCGTTCACAGTTCATTCTTTCTGTAATCTGAATATAAGAATAAACCCACCTGGCTTGGAGTGTGGGACCAAAGAGGAATTAATTCAGTGCTGCAGCCTTCTTCCCTTGCTTCCAGTCCTTAACTCCCACTACCTGCAAACTTCCCTCAAAAAACAACTTCAATACAGTCACACAAAATAAGCATGTTTTAAACCAAGTGTTTCTGCTTAACTTGGAAGATATGCCAGCTTCCCTCCAGGTGGGGCATGAGTATCAGCATTTGGAGAACACAGAGGCTTGACCCATCCTTAGTTACACTTTATGAAATAGTGCTGGGAAAATAGGTATTTTAAGATAGGGCTCAAAAGAAAGTTAGGTGTGCTCATCCCTGGGTAAGTCTACAAATATTCATAGGGAACTGATGTGCTGCGTGAGAAGGTACCACCCATAGATTCCTTTCAGTTTGCCAAAACCCACTGAAAGCAAGACCAATCTTTCATGATGCAAAGTTCAATGCTTTATCTAGAAAACTAGCAGTTTTATCTGTACTTCTCAGAATTAGGTTTAACTACTGACTTACAAATAGTAGACCATAACATCTTAGCAAATTGATTCTTATAAATGAGAAATTATCAATTTATCTTTTATTAAAAATAGATTTATGTAACAACCCATCTTCCAGAGTATTATTACAAACTGAGAAGTGAAAAGCAATCAAGACTTTGATCCATTTTCAAATTAGATGTGGGAAATGTAAGTACTTCAATATAAGGAAGCTAGGCAAAATTGAATCAAACACTGGAATAAAAAAACACAGTAAGAAATACCTATTTCCTCACAAAAAAAATTGGAAAATAATGTTTTTTAAATAGTGTAATTTAAAGGTCCTCCAATTAAGACTCTTCAGTAAGATTTTAATAAAATGGTCCATAATTCCCTTACACTTCTCTGCAGCCTGATCCTGTACCTACCAAGGAAGAAATAAAGAATCCATGGACTTCATTAGTGTAGACTCAGGTCTGCAATCTATTTGTTAGCACAGTAGGACAAAAATACCTGTTCTTATCCAGGGAAGAAAGTTTCATTGGTGAATGACATACTGGCATTTCATAAGCACACAGTTTTACACAAATACCAACATACATTGGGTAAATCAGTGTGTGTTTGCATATGCAAAAGAGCATCCAACTAACCATGATCTTACATTGCTCTCTTATCTTCGTAGTATTTGCAGGCAACAAGAGGCAAGTGTTTGTTGGAAACCTATCTAACAACTACAAAGTTACTGTGAGGTTTCATTATCTTCTTGCATCAGTGTAACTTTCTTTAACCTGTATTTTCATGACTGTACAATACTACAGCATTTCTACAAGGCAGTACATTTGAACAAAAATGTATCAGAAGTAGTAACATTGTGGTACTTCCAATGCCTTAAAATTACAGAGAACTGAGAAAAAAATACTTGCCTGAGCGTTAAGGGACCTATGGGTGGAAACCCATGCTCTCTACCCCATCACAGCCTCTGAGAATAGTCTGAGTAACAGCACAAACCACTTGACAACATCAGAGCTGTATTTTGCTAGTTTGCAGGTAGGTAAATTAAAATCATAAAACATTATATGAAAGATGGATGGGCATCTTGTTCTCCGAGAGCGTGTGTTAACAGAACAGTCTCTCTCCTTGATAGAACACCTCACATGAAAAATACTGCATTTGCAAAGCATTGCATCAGCATTTGTCTTGCACATGGTCTATCCTCCTGCCAATACATCACTAAAACAACAAAACCGCACCTTTACATTCTCCAACTTCTTTGTTCATTTGAGGAAAAACAGAGAAGCTTATGAACCTCTATTAAAAAAGAGCTCCATGACAGTGAAAACCTTGAGGAATTAGACATACTCTTCTTATTCTCAAAGCTCAACATTTATCTTACAGCACTTACCCTATTACACTCAAAGCGTAAGTCATTCAATAGTGTCACACAAGTTACCAAGGGATGTCCTACTGACCATCAGGAAATCGATAGTACAAATTACACTGATATTCAGAGGAGGAAATAGGTACATTCTTATTTCTGAAGCAAAGTAGAGTTTCAACAGTTTGGCTCCTCTGGAAGGCCACAGCCTTCAGCAGACAGAAAGCAGCACATGAGATGTTTAGGACCATCCAGCGGGTGTTGAAAACCCAGTTTGGGATTAAACACACTATCTACAACTCATAATACTGTAATATCTATTGTTTCTACCTCAATAAATATCTCAAAGGGTACCTCAGTTCCAGCCTGGCATCACATCATCTTTAAAAAGCCCTATTACTTAGTAGTGCACTAAATATTGCAGTGTTTTGTTATTAATACACAATTGCAATTTACTAGAAAATGGTCAGTAAGTGTGGTCGCTAAAGAGACATTCAGGCTCCCTCTAGCATCCAATTCTATCCTCAGATTGGTAAGGTTCATAAAAACTACACACAGAGCCCAGTTCCAATTCTATATTTACATACCTCTTGGAAAGCCATGACACAGAATAACAAAATATAATAGATCCATATAACACTTCCCAGGTACACAGAAAGATCTTATTGCTGCTGTGAGGATCTTACAAATCAAATCAGATTAATAATATAGTGAATATATTACTGGCAAAAGCATGTTTCTAACTGTCCCTTCCAGTTCCCATTAAATCTAATTAAAAGGCACTGAGTTTTATTGGAATTCCATTACTGAGGTCCAATCCTGCTCACACACAGCCTGGCACTTACGGAAAGCAGCCCTTCCGCAGCCCACGGATGCTCTGGATCATCCTCACGTGCACAAAGCAAAGGTATCCTGTCAGTGGGACTCTACTGGATTGGATGGTTGATTTTATAGTACTGAGTCCTGGTTATTTCACTTCAGCTACATAAAAAGGAACATTCTGCTTTCCAGCACTCTGAGGTTTTGCTCCATCTTGGGAATTTCCCACATTATGGTCAACAACTGACTAACTAGCTGGAATATAACCACATTTACAAATATTTTCATCTTTTCAATAGATAGAATTTAAGGGCAAAAAAATCAACTTGTTTAATTAAAAAAACAACCTAGCGGGTTGGACAGAAGGTGCATAGTCATTATTTGAGTAATTATATTTTAAAAATCCAATTAGTTCCTAATTGCACTTACAAATTTAAGACCTAGTTCTGCAATGTCTACACTTAGCCCAAACTCACACTAAATACAGACTCAGTAGTCTGCATGATTGAATAAAAATAGCCAAGTTCTGATATTTTCATCCTCACTGTTCATCACAAAAAATGTTTTGGGCTAGTGTAATTAAAATGAGTTCTCTAAGCAAATTTTTTTTTAATTGCATTTGAAGGTACAAAACTACTAAAGAACAGATAAATACATAAAAAACAGGAAAAAGCAACACCATGCTGGGGTTCGAAGTATGCTACTGTAACAAAAACAATGAAACAATGTTCTACTATCTAAATTGCTAGCATTTTGAGAGAGAGCCATAATTATATCTTCACAAATTAAAATTACATACATCCTTTAGAGTCAATAACAGAAAAACCTTTTTTTTTTTTGAGCTGCAAATGGATAAAAGGACCTGTGAGAAGGTGCTAGAGGAACATGCACCTCCAAGCTGTAGGCTGAAGTCAATGCGAGTTTTGCAACTTACTTCAGAATGAGAAAATCTGGGGTCTACATGAACCTCAAAGGTATGACATATGCTCAAAGTTAGATGGCAGCAGTCACACAACACTGCAAAAGAGCCACTGTGTGAAGCAAGCGCTTTCCTCTGAGTGTTTGGAGGACCTCTACTTCAACCTTCAGGAGTAACCCACAGAAACTCTACAATAAATTAGTAAGAGGTCTGCTACAAAGCAAATTTACATCAAGTCTTTTCACATCAAACACCTGGTTTTGAATTTTTAAAATTCATTTTACCCTTTTAAATAGTTCGTGTGTTTCTACCACTTTTCTTCTTATTACACTAAAGCTCTCCAAAATCACTGAACTTAAAAAAAAAACCATCTGGGTAAGAAAGTGCACATCAGTTCACAGAAAACTACACTTAGAGTTTGCTCAGACTCCAGTAGTGTCAGGGTTTTGTGCATGCAATCACATACTCAACTGAGGACATATATATGTCACAGTCTGCCCATAAAACCAGTCACTGAAATTGCAGTGGTGGACATCTCCCACAATTTTTCTTTAATTACCTCTTATCACACATCCTTCTAACTACTGTCCTAAATGCCTCAATATATTTCCAACCTCCTCTGTAATTTTGTCTCTCCAACGATAGGTAAATTCTGAAATAATATTGTTCTTTGGAATAAATAAATGGCAATGTCACTGTGACCTTGGAAGCATCTTTTGCATGTGACATACTAATATTTGTTATCTTACCCTCATAATATACTAATACTTGTTATGTTCAAAACATAACCACCTTAAGTGGGAGAACAGACACCTCTGTAGTACAGCACAGAAACAGCTTATTTTTGAGGGGATTACTTTCCAACGGATGGCCAAGCCAGAGCTGTCTGGTGAAGTACAGCAGTGCCTGGTACACCCGGTTGTACACATTAAGCTACTCCTAATGAGAGAGTTGTAAAGCCTCCTGATGTACTCACTGCTTCCTGCTGTGACTCCTTACCAGAGAAGGGGGGCCACCAGCAGTCATCACAAGGAGACAGATTTATTTCACCTGGTTGGTGTTTCTGCTACCAGGGTGAGTAATCCAAACTCACATCAGCTGAACCTTAAAACCTGAAAATTCCATTTCAAAGTAATTTGTTTCTAGCCTTCACTTAAATATGGTCAAAGGACACTGTGAAAACAATAAATTCCCTGCTAAGTGGAATAAAGACAGAAGTTTTGGAAGTGTTTGTGACTTGAGAGAGGAGTAATGTTCATGAAAATGTCTTCTTTAAAAGAGCTTTTAAGGAAAAAGAAAAAATTTTATGAGAGACGCCATCGCTCAAGGAACCTGAGTTTTAAGTTCCCTGACAACATTTTCCCATTCCATATAGTCTACCTTTACAGGAGGACCTCTTGCAAGACTTTGCTGACAAGCTGCATCATCACACCAGCATCTAATGACAGATCCAAAACACTGAAACCACAATGTGAGCATCCATAGCGAGACAGCACATCAGGGCTGCCAAAAGGAGTGATCTGCCACCAAACCCCAACACAACCAGCAGTCTCACTACAGACAGTAAGTCAATTAGTAACGGGCAATGCACTCATTAATACTATTGTGGCTACACATTTCACTGACAACACCACACATCTGTGAAGATTATCCAAATCCAGCTCCTGTTATCTGGGGCATCTATGTAATTTGGATAACCTCTAGATAATCACTCCAATTAGTACAGTGGATTCATGTAATGCCTTTCCACAGCAGCAGGGACACAAAAACCAAACAAGTGTGATAAAGAAGGAGTGTAGGAGCCTAGGCATGAAGCCAAGGTGAAGCTCCAGTGCTGGAGAGAGCTAATGGGAAGAACATAATGCCCATCAGAGCTGCAGATCTAGTCCATCTAGTGCTCAGGAGGTGGAGATGGGACCTGTGAAGTTCCCTGCACGTCTTTAGGGGAGAGCAGGTAACGGATGTAGGCTTCTCAGACTTGTAAGCTGTTAGCAAGGATTCCAAAATTGATTGAAGCTTCTCAGGCTTCCAAAATTGATTTATCATAACAGTTATAACTCCTTCACAGGATAACTGCAAGGGAAAGTGGGTCCGTGAGCTTCCTCAGGAAGAGAGCAAGAAGCATAAAAAAGGAAATCATACTTCTTCATGGCTGAAGGACTCCACGGCAGGACTTCTCCCTGATCCTATCACCCTCCTGGCTGGATTCCCTTCTCCTTACTTCCTTTGTCCTCCTTTTTCTATCTCATTTCCAGCTCGCTCTCTACATACATACACACACCATTTTCTCTTCCCAATTTTATATAAACATATAAAAATTAAATTAGAGGAGTTGTAACCTGACTGAGGACAGACTGGAATAATTTCACTGTAGTTCAAACCCAGAGAAAAGGTTTAGATAATTCAAACTTCAGTACGGTTCCCCCCTCATGTTATCCACCGGTCTAATAGAGAGTGTTACCTCTCCCTCCTGCACCACACTAATATTTTATATTACCATGGCTACAACAACATTGCTATTAACACAACCTGTGACATTTTCCCAATTCTCTTATTACCAATGGTGAGGCTCAGTGCATTCCAGATTTCAGTGCCTTTCACATACATTAAGCTTAGCATGCTCCAATGACTCAGAATTTTCTCCTGTAAAGGAAAATCAGCTTGGTACGGTCAGTAATTTTTGCAGTGTATCAAAAAGTTTATCTGATGTACAAATGTAATTCTCCTTCCAGATGCCTCATCCTGAATCCCTTTCACATTGAAACTTGGATTTTTTTTTTTTTTTTTAAAACAAAATGCCTTTTAAGTCCTAATTTGTACTCCACTCGGCTTTGATAAGACATGACATTATGATATGATGAGTTAGTTGATTCTAAGTAAATTTGATTTATCCCACTTTTTGGGCTGGTATGATTTACAAGGATGTTGCCTTTTAAGATGGGATTGATCTTAATGTAAACTGACAGCACTTTTTTTTGGTGAAACACTAAATCAGAGCAAGGTAACTGAAAACAAAACGAAGGGAAAATGAAGCAAAAATCAAACACCAAAAATTAATACTGATAAATCATTGGCACCTGCTTATCTCCATTAAGGAAGACTAAGTGATAAATCAGTTTCCAGAACAATTCCACAGAATGTTTGAAAAAGTTTGATTTTTATTCTTAAGATCAGATGCACACTACAGCTGCTGAAATGCAATCTGACCGTTTTGTGAACACGATGGAAAGTTCTTGAAATATGTTCCCCTCAAACAAGCACTATCACGACCACGAATCTTCGTGTGTCAAAGTAAAAGCATATGTACCCTTCATAAATCTGAAAGATTTTCCAAGAACCTTTCCCATCTGGCAACTCAGGTACCATTATATTGAATACTACCCCCTCGTTTCTTCACAACATCCTTGTACCTTACGATGCAGTGTTTTAAACATGCAAGTTTGTGATGCTGCAGCAATACTTTCCTCTTTCATAGGTAGTTATTTCTCATTTTTACAGCGTGAATCACCTACGTAATTTTGGTAGCTAGGTGGGAAAGGAACCCGAGAGGTT
>NW_010248665.1:30409-31139 GCF_000690775.1 Eurypyga helias
CGTACCCCAGCCTGAGTATCTAGAGGCAGCCGCACTCACCCGAACGAGTTGTATGCAGTTGGTAAACAATTTAGTAGGTAGTGTGTACGTGATGGAGAGGAGACGGATGTCTTACAGTGAGAATTCAGTGCTTTACAGTGCTCTATTTCTGCTGCAATCTAGCTAAATCCTTGCAGAGCGGGTACGACATTCAGAGCAGCCGTACCCCAGCCTGAGTATCTAGAGGCAGCCGCACTCACCCGAACGAGTTGTATGCAGTTGGTAAACAATTTAGTAGGTAGTGTGTACGTGATGGAGAGGAGACGGATGTCTTACAGTGAGAATTCAGTGCTTTACAGTGCTCTATTTCTGCTGCAATCTAGCTAAATCCTTGCAGAGCGGGTACGACATTCAGAGCAGCCTCATTCATGCACTTTTGAAGCTAAATAGCTACAAACGAGCCGAAAGACTGTTTTCTGATTGGGAGTGTTTCCTACAGCAGTAAGAAAGCCTGAGTCAGAGCAGCACGCTGCCATTCCCTCACCCGAGCGGGATAGATGGGGGACTTTGGAAAATAATTCAACCACCTCCCAGCAAAATAAGATAAGTCTGGTAAGGGCACAGAATGCTACAGGAAACCCCGAGACTAACTCCGGCGGGAGGACCGCTACCCCCTGATCAGGGACGTCTCAGAAGAGTTGCAACTTCGGAGACCCCCCGCACCCCGGCGAAGGGGTCCCGAGCTCCTTCC
>NW_010248666.1:0-2338 GCF_000690775.1 Eurypyga helias
AATAGTAGTAATAATAATAATAATGTGTCTTAGCTCCAGGTGTGTGAAGTTTATATCACTGCCCAAGAGATGCTCCTGCGATTTCCTAGTTGAGAGTGGACATATTAACTGATATTTCTTGTAAAAAACATTCTGGAAGGAAAGAAGGGAGGGAAATATGTGAGGAAGGGAGCAAATGAAGGCAGGAAGAAAGGCAGGCAGGAGATAGGCAGGCAGGAAGGCAGGAAGGAGAAAAAAGCTTTTACTCATTGTGTGATCAATTCCTATGTCTTGCACAGATAACTGTTCACAGAGAAAAAAGTTGTATTCTAAGGACGAAAAAAATTCTTCATGGTATTCAGAAACGTGTGTTTTATTCTTTATGGTACTTGTCCTTCATTGCCCTTGATTGTAATTTCTTTCCAGAATCCAAAACGCTTCCTAGAAAACGGCTTTTCTTTTGTGTCTTTTCTGACACGGAACGCACAAGTGTATGTAATGTATTTCCAATAGCAAAGTACTTACACCCTGCAGAAAGGAAATGCTTATTTAGAATATTCTGGCATTTGCATGTAGCAAGGTGCGAGAACAGAGGCACGTGACTTCAAACAGAGACATAAAGGAGTGTTCCTTGAGAGTGTCCTTGAGTGTCTATAGATGATTAATACAATGAAAGTGAAAACATGCTTGTTTTTGTATTGACTGTTTCTTATAATCTCCGTATCCTACCACTGTGACACTAACCGAGTGTTATACAGGGCCTGATTGCACATTTTATGTAATTAGTTATATGCCGAATGCGTCTGATGTTTTTCTAGAACACACAGTCTGTAGCTGATTATTTACATTCTATCACCAACGTTTCGAATCAGCAGCACTCCGAAAAAGGGAATAACCCCCTGGTGATCAAGTGCCAAACTAGCAGCTCTATGTACTAAATAAGGAATGGAGTGGGGGTGGCTACTCCCTCAAAGCTACTTATACAAACGTCCTACATGAAGTCATGTCTA
This sequence comes from Eurypyga helias, assembly GCF_000690775.1. Classification (NCBI taxonomy): domain Eukaryota; kingdom Metazoa; phylum Chordata; class Aves; order Eurypygiformes; family Eurypygidae; genus Eurypyga; species Eurypyga helias. The sequence goes on from NW_010248666.1 coordinate 990, forward strand.
TCCGCACACAGTTTGTGGAAATGCAAGTGCAAATTGTGTTCTCAGCAGTGTCTGTTAGCATTCGAGGAGGTCCTCTGAGTTTACAGTTGTTCAGCTTGTGCCTCATTCTCACTCTTGGCTAGTCACGGGCAACTTTTGTGCTTGGATGCTGCAAAACTGCTTTTGAGAGTCTCCTAGCAATACCACAATTAAGAACGAACTCGTCACCTTCTTTATGCTGTGATTGCATATATCAACAAGTTTCCTATACATCTTTCAGGAGAAAAATAAGTAATTTTTTGTTCTAGGCTGTGTTTTGAAACATGGGTTAAGCAGAGACGGATTAGAAAACATCTGTAAAACCTGTGCACTGTGTTGCCATCTTCGGCGTTACTGGATTTAGTTGCTTGTTACTCTCTTGCCTTGGCCAGTTTGTGGTGAATGTGTTTAAGAAAATGACAGTGTTCTTTAGCAGAATGTCAGCAATGTATGAGAAAAGAAAAAGAAAGGAAGAAAATAAATAAGCCCTCTGAAATTCCTCAGTAGTTCAATGCATTGATGCCTTCCCTCAAAAATAAATAAATTTTAAAAATTGTATGAATACACAGCTTTTCTCAGAACTAAGGAAACCTGGCTTAAAGGGGAATCCAAAATGAGTGGTATTAGGAGCACAAAGTGTATCTTTCTGAACTTTCAGGAAATTAAAGGACTCTGCTCTCAGCTGCTTCCCTGTCAGTTCTGATACTCACGATTCCAATTTCATCTCCTCCCCCTCCCACTGCCCCGCCAAAGGAGCACTCCCCTAGCTGCAATTAGCAACCAGCTTTTAGCAACAAAAGCCAAACTTTATGCATTTTCTTTCGAGGCTTAATATCTCTACCAATAATGCACTCACATCTGCCACATTTGTCGATACACGGTGCTAAGGTGAAATTAGGCAGAAAATAGCTGTTAAAGTGAATTGTCTTGTCATCAGCTCTTCCCGTCTCATGTGCATTTTTAGAGGCCCTTGATGCTGGCAATGGCAGAAGAAGGAAAGCTAATTTCTCACCCTCTCGGAGGAAAAGCACGTTTTTCTGCAAAGTTCGCCTTTGCTTAGGTAATATGTCTGGGAAGAAGTCTTTATGATTAGCGGTAGCTGGCTGTCTGGACGTGGGCTTAAGCTAAAACGTGTGTGGCTTGTTAAATAGCCTATGGACACGAGGAAGCTATAGGCGGAGGGAAGGGGACTGCTCGTTTAGGTGTGCTGCACCCCGCGACCGGGAGCAGGAGATCAGGAAGCGGCAGGGAGAGCGGCGATTGCAACGCGCCGGCGGAAAAAGGGTGTAACAACTACCGTAAAGGGGGAGAAAAAGGAGGTTGGGGGTGTG
>NW_010248667.1:0-28161 GCF_000690775.1 Eurypyga helias
TGTACTTGTGTTTGGGATTGCCCAAGCCTGCATCATCAGTCTGTGGTAATGTCTATGATACCAGCATCCACAGACACGTGACAATTAATAGCATGAAAACTCTCGGTAGCAACAACCCATGCCTAAACTCCCGCTACATGAGCCACCGAAGGTAACACAGGTTCATGCCCTAGCTTTTTTGGGCTGTGTGGGTGATGAGGAATCACTGGATGTAGCATATGTCAGTCCCAGAAGTGACAGAACAAAGAGACTTTTACAGAATCCTACCTCTGCAAACACGCAGGTGACTGAGGATATCAAGTTATTTTTTGATGTTACACTGATGGTAACCGAGCGATAGATTTTAGCTCGTATTAAGTGAGGTGCAGAATTTGCTAACCCGAGGCCTTTGAAGACCATGATTCGTGGTGCCAATGTGCAGATAAAGAATAAGCATCTGGCCAGCTGGTGAAAATTTGGTACCCTGTGGTGATTTGAGTGACCGTTTAAATTGCATCTGTGGCATTTTGTCTGTTCAGAGATTTTTAATAAAGTTTTTGTGGTGGCAGTGGTTTGAGGCCAGTTGTAGGGGATGCAGATGACAGCAGGGCCTGGCAGAAGTCAGTGCTGGTTCACAAGGGCTGCCAACTCCCCGTGAAACTGCTGAATGGAATGTCATAGCAGCAGTGGTAGTGAGGGATTGCCTCCTCCCCCAGTTCCTACCTTATCTCAGGAAAAACCTCTGCAGAATCCTAGTGGAAGACCTTACGTGGAGGTATTGTGGAAGGTCGTCTCACATCTCTGCAGGTTCAGTTGGCATCTCTCATCTAACTTTCGAGGATCAGTTATGGCTGCAGTTGGTATCATCTTGTAAACTTACTGAAAGATTGTTAAATGCAGAATTGCACCTTCTGACGAGCTGTGGCTCTGCATTTCGGATGTTGTTTTCAAAGTTAGCAGATCAGTTGTATGCCTAGGGGATGGGACAACCTGCCAGTGGCAGTCTCTTTCACTCCCTTGTCGTCATCAGCTGTAGAGTCACTTAAATATTCCCGTAGTTTTCTCCTTCAAGTTACGTTGGCTGAACTTCATGGCTGCATCATCTCTTTATGTTAATTACAGTCTTTTTATTTGCAGATTTCCCGATGCTGAAACGGCAGCTGCTATAACAGAACTTGGATGTAAGCACGTCTGCAAAAATGTAAATGAATCCCATGTGGATAAAGCCAATAAAATAGTTACTACCTGTGCTTTCATGTGCAAAGCTCCTCTGCACGAAATCTTTGATGGAATTGGAACAATGGTACAAGAAGTCCTGAAACTCGCCTGACTGGAAGCGCACAGACTTCTGCAAGGAAATCGGTGTAGCTAAGCATGAGCATTTAGCTTCCTTTTGATTGTATTAACAAAATAATGCAACTGTTAAACTTCACAGTTCTTGCTTTGTTTGTGGTGTGGGTCTTCTTTTTTAATCTGTAATACAACAAACGAATATTGCTAAGTGTATCCTGTTTATTTCTCCCTTAAAATAGGCAGCATGTGTTGAAGGTGGTGGTGGAGTGAGGTATTTTTCCCCCTTTATTTTTCCTCATGAATCTGGATGTCTTCAGTCAATAAGATAATGCAGGAACCCTCCTTGTCCCATGAGGTTTTATCACATCACTAACGATTCACGTTTGGTGTTACCCAGCTATAGCTGCAGATGAAATAGCTGTAGATGAGTCTGTATGCCTTCAGTGTAGGTGAGTAATTCAATTCTACTTTCTAATGAGAAGGGGGAAAGAAAAAAATGGGGGTGGTGGTGTTGTGGGTTTTTTTCCTTCCCTTGTAAGTCTTTAAGCGAGTATAAATAATGGACTTCTCAAATTTTTGCAGACATAAACTAGATAAACCGGCTTTATAAACCAAGCCAGGATGATGAGTCTGTATGCCTTCAGTGTAGGTGAGTAATTCAATTCTACTTTCTAATGAGAAGGGGGAAAGAAAAAAATGGGGGTGGTGGTGTTGTGGGTTTTTTTCCTTCCCTTGTAAGTCTTTAAGCGAGTATAAATAATGGACTTCTCAAATTTTTGCAGACATAAACTAGATAAACCGGCTTTATAAACCAAGCCAGAGGCTTAAGTACAAATAAATACATAGTATGTGGAAAATACACACGGTTTGCTCTAATTGGGGTTTGGTAAAAGGAATAAGCTTTATTTTGTGATTTCTTTGCATACATATTTCAATGCCCTAAGGAAGGTACATTTTATAGATGCTAGAACATGTGCTTTGATCTTAGAAATGCGAGCAGAGGTCGTCAGCCTCTCTCAGAAGCACCATCTGGCAAGACTCTGCACTCCCGAAGGAACTAAAAGTTCCCAGAATTCATTATCAAGGCAAGTTGATTGTCACTGTGGACACCTAATTGTCTCAGCACAAGAAGCATTCTGATGCTCACAGCTCTCAGTCGTAATGACTGTAGCATAGCCCATGCTTTGCAATGCCTGAGTTCATCTAAACATGTCATCGCTAATTGTGTCTTGTTGAGCAAGCACCTTGTACCTGGAGCAGGAATACAGCAAAAAAAAGCAGCCAAAGGATGGAACTGGGAAATAATGGCTTCGTGATGAGGAGCGTGGAGTTGTCCCTCTTGCTCTGCAGCTGGCGCGGTCAGGGAAGAGCACGAGGCTTTTCCTCGTCAGTGTGACACCAGTCGTTACAGCGAAGCCTGACGTGTCGCAGAGGATCAAGTGCTACTACTCTGTACATGTGCCGTGTTTGTTTTAGCATGAACGTCAAAGCACTGGCCGTGGTGGCCCCTTCAAGGAGGATTCAGAGCTAAACCTACAGCGATACATGTGTGAAGTCTTTTGTTCTCTGCCTTTCTTGCAGTGATGTTTCTCACTGAGACAGCATTTCCGTATTCCTCCAGATTCTGGATTTCCTTTATGGAATTAGTTAGCAGAAGCAGAACATACAGACTCCTTTTTTTTTATTTTTGGCAGAGGGGCAGGGTAATTTTCATGTCGCACGCAAGCAGTGCTCTGCCTCTAGGGGTGTAAAGATAATTGAAGTCGACTGTGCCAGCCGAGGTTCGTCTGTTCAGTCTGAGCTGTGCCAGTAATCACTGAATTTTCTACTTTGTCAAAAAGCACAGCATTGTCCTATGGAGACAGGCTGCAACAATTGGGCTTGTTCAGCCTGGAGAACAGAAGGCTCCGAGGAGACATAGCACCTTCCAGTACCTGAAGGGACCTACAAGGAAGCTGGGGGGGACTTTTTACAAGGGCCTGTAGAGACAGGACAAGGGGGAACAGGTTTAAATTGAAAGTGGGGAGGTTTAGATTAGATATCAGGAAGAAGGTCTTCCCGGAGAGGGTGGTGAGGTACTGGATCAGGTTGCCCAGAGAAGCTGTGGATGCCCCATCCCTGGATGTCTTCAAGGCCGGGCTGGATGAGGCTTTGAGCAACCTGGTCTAGTGGAAGGGGTCCCTGCCCATGGCAGGGGGGTTGGAACTAGATGGTCTTTAAGGTCCCTTCCAACCCAAACCATTCTATGATATTATGACTGAGCATAGCTCTTCCATTACAGGAGTCAAAATTAAAAGCGCTTGAGTCACTAAATAAGAGGTTGCCCTGAATTTTGTGTTTGCTCTGTGAACAGCATCCAGCTGGGGGTTGGAACATTCAGAGGAAGCGCAGCTTCTCTGAAAGCACTCTAGCCGACTGTCCTGATAAAGCTGCACTTAGTACAGAACAGTCATCTAATTTTTCCAGATTGTACACCGTCTCTATTATGCTTTCTGTGATTTCTGGAGGCAGGATGCTGGAGGCATTGGATTGAAACTTTTTCTCCAAGTCCTCCTTTTTCAAAGGTTTTCTCCAGTGTCCATAGAACGTATCGCAGCGGTCGCTGACGGTGTTGCCATCCCGAAGCACGACGTTCACTTCGCAGTAAAGGCTCTCAAAGCTAGGCGTGTTATCGGGAGGGTGCTCCAGCTGTGTCTTGCAGAGGAGCTCCTGTAGGGCTGGCCGGTGAACGTTCTCGCTGGTGAAGGAATGGACCGACATGGTGCCATCCAGCAAAGCGGAGCACGCGACAAACTGGAAGGAGTGTCGAGCTTCGTGCTCTGAGTTCGGGCTGGGTCTGTTCACATATTTGACCTCTGGGACTTTGAGAATGACTTTCTCAATTTTATCAAGGGGGAGCAAGTTGTCACTCCTCTCCACAAGCTTCCTCCGAACAGAAGATGCTGCGTCAGCCACCCAGTGCGTTCCAAGATGAGCAGGAAAGCGTTTGATGGCCACGTCTTGCTGATCCAACAGCCAGGGGTAGGACTGCAAGGTGGGCAGAGTCTGTGGGTTGTAATCTGTATAAAAGGCACCTATTCCCGACTCCATGTCCAGGATCTGTTTGTTTCCTTGAAGGCCCAGTGATGCTAAGCAAGCTGCTTCCAGTCCATGCTTGGCAGCATTGCCAATGTGGAGGGGCTTCGTTTGGGTTGCTGCGTTAGCCAGGGGGGCACCTGCGTAGGAGGCAGCAATGGCCAAGGCGTTTTTACATTTCGGCTGGTCAAGAGCCAGCAGTTTAGCACAAGCTGCTGCACTCCCCATCGTACCAACCACGGTCGGTGGGTGAAACCTGAGAAAACAAAGTCTCTCCATTACCCTATTTCAAAAAGCCACCCAAATTCACTATATATGCAAGCTCAGATTTCCTTTCGCTGCCATGGAAGATGGGTTGGACCATAAAAATTACATACTCAGTGTTCATGTGTGGTCCTGATGGAAAAATTTGTTGCTTTTCCCCAGGAACAAGTTAAACTGGAATAGTACCGCTTACAGTAGGCCCTCCCCAGAAAGCAACTGAAATGTTGGAACTGCTTATAGTTCAGGTCAAACTGAACAGAATGATGGCAAAAGCAGCGCAGTTTATAGTCATCTATATATCATCTGTAAATAATTTATAGTCACCTATAAATTATACATATTGGGGGAGGCAAGTTTTGTTACTCTGAGCCAAAATTGGTGGAAGGAACACACAGAAAATAGCAGGAAGACATCTAGCCTGTGCCACATTCCGAGGCTTTCCCCTAGGCACACCTTGTCTTCCCAGGCTCTGCAACTGTGCCATTTGTATTTTAACTGGCATTTAATTAAGTGTATTAACACCGAGTGGAAAAAAAAAAACAAACAACAAACCCTTCCACTCAACTTTCTGCTTGAAGCATTTATACGTACCTCTTTGGAATGTTCCTGGCTTCACTGGAGAAGCGCAGCAGTCTGCCTTGCACTTCGATTCCCACACTGAAAGCTAAGAGTAGATCGAGACCTGAGAATTTCTTCTTCTGAGGGAAGGCTTCTGTGAGGGCAATCACGGCGGGGAGCACAGCCCCGGATGGGTGTGTGGCTGGATGCCATGTGTCGTCAAAATCCATGGAGTGCACCTAAGGGAAAGGAAAGCCTTGACTCGTCATCGGAAGTAAACTCTGACTTCGCAAGATTGGTTCAGTCAAATGAAACTGCTCTAACTGGTATAAAAAAGGACTGAAGAACTAGACTTCTCTTTAGAAAGAAAACCTTCAGGACCCTTTCTTTTATCATAGAATCACAGAGTGGTTTGGGCTGCAAGGGTCCTTTAAGATCATCTAGTTCCAACCCCCCTGCCATGGGCAGGGACACCTTCCACTAGACCAGGTTGCTCAAAGCCTCATCCAGCCTGGCCTTGAACACTTCCAGGGATGGGGCATCCACAGCTTCTCTGGGTTCCAGTGCCTCAACAGCCTCTCTGTGAAGAACTTCTTCCTGATATCTAATCTAAACCTCCCTGCTTTCAATTTAAACCCAATTTCAAGACCTTTAGTCACAACATGGCTCAGTGAGAAGTGGCAGAGCAACACAAATCTTGCCTCAAGGGAGCATAATTCAAGTTTTGCCAGTATAAAACCAGTATGGCAATGATTATTCATTCCTACAATAGGCTTTACTGCTTTAATCAGACTGGTATAATTAAAGCAACGCTTCTAGGTCCACCATGTGAACGGTGAGTTTTCACTTCCCCCAACAGAGGGTATAAACGCTGTGAAGTTACTTCCCCGATGCTGCCATTGTGGCTCACACCATCAGGGCTGTAGCAGTCAAATCTGTACCATTGACTGAAAGTTGTATCGCGACAGCTTCCCAGGTGCCACCGCCTCCATGGCAACAGGCACAAGCCTGCAAACGTACATAAGGCTTTAAGCCTGAATTTTCAGTACGTCAAAACATGACCTGTCACATGAGGAACCAGACTCCCTCGGGTTGCTGGGAGTGGGAGAAAGCACAGTCTTAAAACTGGGACAAGCTGCTTAGCCCTTGAGAGTATCCAGAGAGGTGTCTCCCCTTTCCCATGCCCAGAGACAGCTGCTCAGGAAGATTTTGGGCCTTCCCAGCATGGCACACAGCTGCTGTTCTGGTAGCAGACTGCTCTGAGCAGCGCACTCAGCATTTGCAATGTACTGCTTGTCAGAACCTGCCACACCCCCATTCCCTCCACCAAGTTTTAGGAAGCCCCAAGGACTTGGGAGGGTCAGGGACAACATTTTTAATAACATAATCATGCCTCAAAAGCTGAACTTTCACGCCTATTTATCCATGTCTACTTCAGAGCAAACTGGGAGGGTGTTCGGGGCCCTCCCCCAGTGCTCTGGTCTTGACCCATCATACTGGGAAGACAGACTTCTGAGAACTCTGCTTCTGAACAGACAAAAGAAAAAGCAATCCCTGCCTTGAAGAACTCTGATGCCAGCTGGGAAGATGCCCTGCAGTGCAGGATAAGGAAAGTTGTGCCCAGTACCTGTTAAGCTGCGTTCCTGGTATCTTCAATAAGTGCTTAGAACTGACCTGTGACCAAGATGTAGACTGAAATGATCGTATACATGCCAACAGCCAGATTTGAATTTCATATGGGCTGCTAGGAGCTGAGAGGTACCAGATCTCATTTCCAAGCTAATTTTTTCTGCGTTGGAAATGAGGTGTCAAATTCGACCTCTGATCTTCTTGTCACTCTAACTTAGATAGACTTAACATCAGCATTTCCTTTGTTGGTCACCTTCTCTAGTTTTTGCGTAATTGCCAAATTTGTCTACCCCACCTCTTGAGCATCTTTCAAATGGTTTCAGCCTCAATCTGAATTTAGACAAATGCCTGGGGAGTCAGTTACTGCTTTAATGACCAAGTATGTGTCCAAAATATATAATTGGTCTTTGCAAACTTCGTAACTGAAGATTAAATGGCCTTTGTGTTACTCTGTGTGTGTACGTATCTGTGCACCTGCCTGTATTTGTGGCAACTATACTTTGCCAGTTGGCATGAAATTTGGATCCCGGTGAAATCAGTGAGAGCTAGAGTACCTCTGTAATTGTGGGCTGGAGCAAGGCTGTAACAAGCTGTAGAGTTCTGACCTTTGAAAACAGCCCCAAGTCTTACATTAAAGCTACCGGATGCTGTTGAGTTAGATCAGATACATGTTGTGCTTTGAGCTCAGGCTCATTGGAAGAAAGGGAAAGCACATCAGGAGGAGAGTCTGGGAAAGTTTTGTAGCAGGCTTCAGGCAGAAGAATGAAGTCAGCTAAGATTTTAGGAGCATTCTGTTCTCTCTAGAGTGAGAATGGCATCAATTAGTGTGATTTAAGAGCGAATAAGAGAGCATTCCTTACAGCCACTCCATTCACGAAAGCTGCGTACAGAGGAGGCAGTCGGAAATCCAAGTGGCCCCAGATGGTACTGGATAAATCTGAGCTGTAGATCTGAAACAAATTGACATCAATTAATTCAAAGTCCTGAACCCAAGGGTGAACGTGCACCGTATCTCTGATGTAACCGAGATCAGATCACACCCTCTTGGGACCCAACCATTCCCTTTCACGAGAAAAATACTGTTCTTTCAGAAAATATGAAAAAAAAATCATCGGTTTCCTGTTGGCTTATGTCCCTTTCTACCCAAACAGACCTCGGAGGGCAGACCAACACCATCCACCTGGCCATTCAGCACCTCCACGCGCCCTCACGCCACTGGCGTCCCTTCTCCCTGCCCATCGGCGGTTCCCTCAGGACTGTGGTCATCTTGCTGTGGAAGATCTCCCGTTAAAGGTGCTGATTTCTACGTTTCAGTAGTCCCCGGCTACATGATATATGGCTTCTTGATGCTGCTATCCCCGTGCGGTAAAGGGCTCTGCTCTTTTCCTTTTGCCGTGCACACCTTTTAGCCAATGAGGAGATCTTTATGGAATTAAATAGAAGGGCATAAACTATCACGGTTTGGGAAGGAGGGAATCTCTGTGCGAAGAGACCTATCGGCAGAGAGAGATCTGGAGCCTGAGACCAACTGGCCAGGCCTGACCGATAAAACAGTGGGCTAAACTCCTTCTTACTGGTGCACTCCTGTGTTGGGGAGGCTTCTCCTCAGGGTCAAGTACTCCTCTGGTTTAAGGAGAGCAAGACCTGAGCAGAAACATGACCAACGTCCAATACAGTTATGTTTTAGGGACTGGAAGTAGCCCACTACTAACTTCCCATCCCAGTAACAGTCCCTTGTTTTTTGAAAGTCTGGTGATAAGTAATGTTTGCTGATGTTTTTAATAAAATGTCATAGGTGAAAGAAAGGAAGGGGTTCTTAACTCTGTTTGCAGTGGGGGGTCTTAGCATACAGTCTGTTACACAGACTTCTGCCCATCCACAGGTAAAAGTAACTTGAGCAATGCATTTTCCCTATCTCCAGTGGGAAGAACGCTTTGTCTCTCTTTCCATCTCCAAAAAAGTCAAAGTTTCTCCCTTATAGCCCAAGTTTTCCCTGCCTTTTCTTAAAGCTAAACCTTAGGGTATGCTACGAATGCCAGGTATCTTACCTTGCTGTACTGTGTCACTTTTTGGCAGACCTCGGTGCCAGTACCCAGAAGCCCCACTCCAAGAGTATCCAGAATCATTCGTTTGCTTCTCCCAATGACTTGGTCTGTCAGATGGTTTGCATTCAAACCATGAATCACATTGGCAAAATTTCCTGTAATTGTCTGAGAAAAAAAAAAAAAAAGAAGTAGATATTTCCCTTCATTTAAATAAACCACTTTTTTTTTTTCCCTTTCTTCTGTTTTTTTTCCTTTTTTTGTTGCTTTCAGTTTTGGGCTACTGCTTAGCATGCTGGCCATTTCTGTTGCCCTGCCCCTGCTTACATGAATTGCATCAGCAAAACTAAGTTTTGAATTCTTCCTCTTTTTATTCCCAGAAATGCCATAGTGTTACTTATATTTTATTTATACTTTCATCACCATCCTCGTCTGTTCTGTATTTCTGCTGCTTCTTCCCTGACTTGAGTCCTTGAGGGTAAGCACTGCAGGTGAGGTAACTTTGCAAGATATCTGTACCATCTATATCTGTCTATAGCTGTATCATCTCTATACACATGTATAAAACAAATAATAGAAGCAAAAACCATCTGGCTTTCCATAGCTCCATCCTATTGCTATTGAAATCAGTGGGAAAGCGGCATCTCAGTCCAGTGCAGCCACTCCCACACAAGGAGACAAGATTTAATCTCCCTGAATAGCAGAGTTACTATCCCAAGTCTTGCTGAGCTTGGAACTCAGTGGGAGATGGGACTTGGCAGCCCTACTCTGCACCTGCTGCTCCTGGCTCCCAGCTCCCATTGCATTCGTTCTCAGCGGGAGTCCCAGCTTTTCTCCAGGGTGAAGTCTCGCTGCTTTGAAAAGCAGTGGCTCCTTGTTCCTGGCTCCTGCTGATCTGGGAATTCTAATTTTTTTTTTTCCCTTCCTGTTGAGCATTGGCCCCTTATGCAAACTCAGCCTGCTGCTGCTCTGATGAAGCCCTTAGCTGCTGTTAATATCTCTATTCGAAACTAATCTGGAACTTCCCTTCTCCAGCCCTTAAAAACTTCTCCCTGTAGAGACATATACGATTTGCAAACAGTCTACACACACACTTGCTTTTTTTATATTGGCATTACTGAATTACTCTTTAAATTGGCATTACTCTTCTCTCACTTTGGAAATTTGTCTCCTTCCATTTCCCCTCATCCTTCCCCTTCCTCTACTCCCCTGCATGTACCTACACAGTGTGATGATCTTTCCTCCTGGCCTTCATTTTGCTAAGTTAAACAAACCAAACGGTGCTGCTCTCACCTTTATAACACAGACTAACCCTTACTATGCTAGTAGCTTTTCATTGTGTTGTTCCAACTGGATTTCTCTTTTCTGGCAATGGGGACCAGAAACTGTACCCATTATTTCGGGTGAGTTCTCACTCAGCTTTCTACTAAAGCATTAAGGCTATCTTGAAGGACACAAGTCATTTAAAGCAGGTGAATCACATATCCCACGGTGTGATGCACGCCTACTTAAACCCATCGAGTGAGGATACAAAGGCTGAAGCAGAAAAGTGCATCTTAGAGTGCAAAGAAACAAGACAGTACCTTGGCCCACATCTTGGAGGGGTGGTGCGTGCTCCCAGAGAGATGCAGCAAACGAGTGTCGGCCAGCGAGAAGGGGAAATCACTCTCTCACTATTTATATGCTTACGTCTGGGGTGGGGGGAAGAAATATTAGGCCTTTTTTATTGCTCATCTTGTCCTGCCCATTTCCTCCCCTGCTTGGAAATGTTCCTTTTTCCTCACTTTCAACTTTCCTCTGACTAATGGTGCTATAAACTGCTGGGAAACGTGTGACAGGACTTGGCCAGTCTCATTCATGTCATGTGCAAATCGATATATCTGATATTTTATTACCAGATAGAAAGAGATATATTAATTGGAGCGTCTTACATTTAGTGGCGTGGAGAGGAGAGGTCATCAGGTGTGTCATGGTGACCTTGGGGAGCCACTTAAGGCCATGGATAACTGCTGATTGGGAGAGCAATCAGCCACGGGAAATGTGCTCCCTAAGAATTTCAGACCATCCGTTTGGTTAAGGCAGCGTTTGGCATTTAACAGTGTTTTAACAGCATAAATCGCCGTGTGAGGCCACATCATTTCTCTTAGCAGGTTTTCTACATCTTAGGCAAAGATGTCTTCTCCGAGGAGGGAGGCATTTCTATCACCAGATTGTGCTTCCATGGGAATCCCAGACTAATACCAGATAGTGAGTGAGAAATCCCTGCCCATCCCATCAGGAAGAGATCAGACCCTGGAGGAGCAGGAATCAGGAGCCATTGAATAATGCTGAAGTGAAAAAGTAATGTATGCCTGAAGTTTGGGCACCTCCTGCATTAGGGGACCAAGTATCAAGTCTGTTCAGAGTTGCAGTTTTGCACTTATGAGTTTAAGCACTCCCTAAAACTTACTTTGGGAGCCTCAGCCCCTTACTCAGCCTAGCCTCAAATAATTCTGTAAAGCCTTCTCTCACTCCTGAGTGCTTCCAGGCAGAGACCAGCACGGGTCTGTAGGTGCAGTTTAACATTGATTTGGGTGCATCTAACTGCTACTGAAAGGTCCTGTTCCAGTCTGCTTTCTCTCCTCGCTCCTGTCCCCGGACTCATAGTCCTCCTCCTGCTGCCAGCGCGGATGCTGATCAGACCCCTTTCTGAGCCGGTCCAGCCTCTCTCCAGTGCCAGCTGAAGGATTCTCAGTTGTCGGGCAAAGCTGAGTTTCATTGCCTCAGAAGTGCAAAATTAGGTCTAGCAGTGCGAGCAGAGGGCTAGCAGTATTCAGTGAAATTTTGGGAGGGCACATGCCGGTAAATGGAGATGTGAGAGAATCCTCTGTTACCCCCGTAAGCCAGACATCTGCCTGTTTTGCCTGTGTCTGTGGAGCCAGCTCTGCTCATGGACTTGAGGTCCTCAGGTGCTTAACTTGACGCTGAAAATCGCACTGGCTTACAGAGCACTTTAAATGATAGACGCAGTAGTGTGTCTGCTCAGGGATGTAGCCAAAGAGCCTGAGGCCCAGGACTCCTAAACCCCACCTCTACAGACACATACATACTTCTGCATGAGCTAACCTGCATTTTAACGTGCAGGCTCCAAATAGAACTTCGTCCTGTCTTTCTCTTAAATGTGAGCATCTGTACGGCACGACGACGAAACCTCCTCCCACACACATTTCTCTAGGAGTATTCCACAGCTTCCTCACTCATGCATGCATAAGCTGCCTCTGTGTAAAGCATCCCAGCAGCATTCCCTTGCTCCTGGGCGAAGTGAGTGCTTCAGCCAAATCCTGATCCCACCGGGAGACAGAACCGCAAAGTGCATCAGTTTTGCTTCCTTGCCCCCTCATTTCCACGCTAAGGAAAAACTCAGAGGTAGCCTGGATGTGCTGAAGAATTACCATCGGTGCTGATAAAATCCAGGCCAGCTAATGGGATTGCTCATGTTGACAAGGTTGGCAACGGTTAGAAAGGTTAATAGAAGGTAATGCTATTAGACTGAAAAAGGGAAAGATTTTATTTTGTTCTTTCAGCTCATTCTTCCCTGCAGAAGAATGGAAGGAAATATCTACATCCCAGAACCACAGAATCACAGAGTGGCTGAGGTTGGAAGGGACCTTCAGAGGTCATCTGGCCCTGACCCCCCCTGCTCAAGCAGGGTCACCTGCTTGCCCAGGATACTGTACAGTTGGGTTTTGAATATCTCCAAGGATGGAGACTCCACAGCCTGTCTGGGCAACCTGTGACACTGTTTGACCACCAAAAAATTACATATTAAATAAAAGATGTTTAAACCCTGAAATCAGTCCCCTTTCAGTCATCTTTGTCCTTTACCTTTGGGATATCATTTATAATCCCATTCTGTTTCTCATTTTCCTCCTCCTCCTGTGAGACTGAAGTGAAGCTTGCCACTGGGTGGTACAAAGGAGACACAACAGTCAGTTGACAAGAATTTTCCTAGCGTAAGAAGCAATGTGGGACCCTTTCCATCTCCCTTGACATCTCTAACAGTGAATACAGCCAAACAGCTGGAAAAGTATGCAGTAATGCAACTCGTGATCAATCTAATTTATTGCTCTAATGACTGCTCTAATACAGGTGGCATTACATTGGAAATCCCACAGTCAGAATGTGGCAAAAATGACCCATAACCGTTTTTATTGGTAGATGTCATAGTGTAGTGTCAGCCTGCATCATGCCTCAAAACAAGGTCTATACGACCGCTAACAGCTTACAGTGTCTTATTTCCACCCAAACACTTGGCAACGCCTATCACAGGTAAGAATTCTGTGCCGAGGTCCGACTGCCTTTAATCCCATGTCAAAACTCCAAAGTGAATTCCGATGGGAGCCAGATGGTGCGATGTGCTTTGCGATGCGATGTGTGGTCACGCGCTGGTAGCTGACCTCAGATAGGCGGTCACTTCCTTCTGTAACCTTGACTGCAGGATGGATTATCCCATGCCTTGCAATAGTGACAACAGTGCTATTTAGGGACGGAACTGAGATGTGAGAATGTGCCATTATTTAAAAAATAAAAGAATTAAGTGAAACTGTAAATGCACAAAATTAAATCATCTGGGAGACTGATTTCCAAAATGTGGTCTGCCGACCTCAGAATCAGGTGTGTGCTGTAGACTGGGAGGGAAAGGAAAGCAATATGATTATCACGGCAGGGGGAAGAGGCATGTATACATAGTCCTGTACCTCCACGGGAGAATTCGTAGGGGTCTAAACAGAAGGAGATTGAAAGTCACCGGCTGAGAATTCGGCGCAGGCTGTCCACCCTGACAAAGCGCGTCTGCTGCTTTCCCCTTCCTTGACACAATACGGATGGTTCAGCAATTTGGGCAGACAATTTGTTAACTAGTGAGCACGAGGGAAAGACAAAGTGCGTTCGTCCAAGTGCCATTTGCAACACTGTGAGCTGCTGCAGTAATGAGCTGTGTTGATTACAGAGCATGGCTTTAGAAAACCAGTGCCCCACTGAGTCTATTTTCTCCTGCTGACACCACATTTTTAAGCTGCTCTTTTCTTTCTTTTGCCTCCAGTTATTTTCGGCTAAACTCTGCCCACACCTGCAAGCTCTATGTTTGCAACTGAAAGTAGTTTTTGCCTTAGCCTTATGCTCCTTTTGTTCTAAAAAAATATTTAAAAATATGACAAAATAAAGAGGTCAAGTTTCCTTTTCCCTAAGCCAGTTTTTAAGAGGTAACTTTGTTCATGGACTTTGCTAAGAAGAGAAAACATGAGGCAAGTGCCAGTGTGCTCTGTTTACAGAGCCTCTGCTATTGCTGAGGGTCTGAAAACACCCTACGAGTACAGGACTTGCTTCTTTTCCCTCTACTGGGATATTTTAAGTACAGTAAAGGGGTGACAATCTTAGTGAACAGTCTGGAATAGGTGGCTTGATCTAAATCCTGTTAATAGCCCTACAGCCATAAACCTGGGATCCCATACGTCTGCATCACTAACATTATAATCTCCTGTGCCTCTTTTCCCCCAAGGCTACATTCTTGTGTTCATCCCAACAGCAGTTAGGGAGGCAGACAGCAATAATACACATCAAAAACAATAAGCGATGATTGCAGCATGAAATGTCTAATTCTGGAAATTTCTAGCCTATAGTCATTCTCTTATTCATTTACTTGCACAACTACTGACAATGGCTCTGCAATCTCTGAGAAGTTTCAACACCCTTGTTTCCTTTTTCAAACTCCTCTCAAGCAAATCTCAGAAGTGCCAGGCCACATTATGGTGAAGGTTACCACGAGTCAACGCACCGGGTCTACATTACACTCTTCTTCTTGCCTTCATAGATCAGTGGTGCTGTTCCTAAAGGCAAGTCCTTGCAGTTCATTTGAAACTGGAAATGGAGACGCTGATGGGCTTACAACGAGATGTAAGATAGAGGTACCAGACATAACTGGGATGATCACGTAGGATCTTGTTTGAGACATATATTGATCGTTTCAGTATAGACGTACCATGAACTCAAGGTGCTCCCCTAGCAGCAAAAGCATGTTTGAAGCTGAAGAATGTGTCACTGCATGATTAGGCAAGCCCCTTCGACATTGCTTATGGAGCAGTGTCAAGGGGCCTGAACGATAACGACGCGAGATGACACCGCGGGTCTGTGAAATTCTCCTTCACTCAGTGCAAATTTTGGATCTCACCCATACTACAGCTTTTACCTATAATACTAGTGCCAGCATTCAGACGTTGATGGTGCAAGGGGTTATGTCATACTCGTCTCCCTTGGGTACACAGCGAGACAGCTCAGGAAGAAGAGGTGTAGGGGAGGGGGACGGAGCCAGCCCCAGTCTCCTGTGAACCACCTCTGCACCCTGGGGTACCACCGCTTCTCCTTGGGATGCCTCGCAGTCATGTTCCCAAGGCTTTTCTTTATCCTACTTCCCACCATGTTTTCCGAAGAAATAAGGTCACCTGGGGTAGTAGCAGGTGGCTGTAGGGTTTCTATATGGCACAACCTTCAGTCTGAGTAGTAGCAGTGGGTATAGGAGATCACATAGGTTTTCTGTGTGTGCACAGACTTTGTGATAACTTCTCCTTGTTGATGGTTTTGGCAGCCTGGGGCAGCCTGTATCACAGGCCTAATCAAAGAGCAGACATGATGCCTATATTAACTGGCCAAAACGCAGCCAGATGTCATTACAGGACTTGTGCCATTTGGGGAGACGATGAAACTCGACTAGCATAACTTCAGAGTTTGATTAGCGGAAAACAAATTAGCGTGAGCGCATCTGAGGGATGTGGCAATTTTAATTAAATTACCAGCAGAACTCCGGTGGTGCAAACGAGGCGTTAGTCGCCGTGCTGGGCTGCTGCGTCGTACGTGGAAAGGAACCCAGCAAAGAAACAACCCCCCCAGTCTTTTCCAAGAGACCCCAGATGTCAGGCCGTAACGGATTCCAGCCAGCTTGTGACGCCAGTCCACGGGGAGATGTGGGTATCAAGATCTAGTATACGAAAAGCATCAACATTAGTTAAGGGATAAAACAGCCTCTTTGCATCTGAACTATTACACGGGAATTTCAAACCCCTAGGAAATTATCCCAGATGCCATTACAAACTTTTGTCTGCACTGGAAGGGCTAAAATAACATCTGAAACATTAAAAACAAATGCAGAGCAAATAAAAAAATATTCTTCTTCAAACAGAAACAGGCTTTGGGGGAAAATTTCACCTAATTTTGTGGGGTTCACCATTTACCTGTCAGCAGCTGCAGAAACAATTGAGACAGATACTGGGACACGCTGTGTGAGTTGGCCCAATTGTTCCTCCAGCTTTCGCGGAAGATGCTCACTCTCCTCCTCCCAGCTTAGTCCCTCCCAAACAACCCCTCCCCCCTGCCCCCAGAAGGACTTAAACAACGAACCATGCTGCAAAAGGCACAGAGCGCTTGCTGCTAGTGGTTTGCTCATTTTGCAAGCTTGTGCCATGGGTTGGGGTGTTTTTCCCTCTCTTAATCACAACAACAGCTCAGACACCGTGCTGTCATTTTGATCCCAGAGGCAGCTTGGGTACCCCACAGGCTAATGCATGTTGCTGCCCTTTAGCCTTCCTGTGGGCGTTTTTGGGGCTCTGCAGTAACTGAAAAAAGACTCTTTTTCCTTAGCTGTGGTTGTAAGTATCTAAATCATGCATTTTCTATCCCTGATATATTTCAAAAGCACCAAGAAATATCGCAAAACAGCCAAAATTACACTTTAAATGCAGCAGCCTCTGATTTATGGTGGAATTATAAAACATGCCATGGTAGTTATTAGTCATAAGATTGAGCATTACATGTTTCAGGCTGTAAAACATACCAGGGAATTTCTAGCTGTGATTGTGTATTCACCTCTAAAGAGGTGTAATTACACCAACATTTATAAAAGGGAGAAAGAATGACAGAAATGGAAGAAAGGTTAAATTTGAAGACAAGAGCTGTGAATGCATAAAACATTTATATTATTCCCCTTTTCTAATTGAACATTTAAGCTGAAGTTAATGGTTTGATTTAAATTGGTCCTTTTTTACATAAGTAGCATTTGAAGAATTTGGGGGTTTAGAATTTATGATGACACTATTTTTTCCCTAGCATTACTCATCTTCAGCGTAGTAGATTAAGGCAGATGCAGGAAGCATTAAAAATCAAGGAAAATAACTACTTCCACAAAATGAGAGGAATGATTCTGTAACCTTTGATCATCCCTGTTGACTCTTCAGTGCCAGCAGGATTTAAAACCTACCCACATAAAAATGGTACCTCCCGTCAGATGTAGTGCAGCTCAGACTGTATTTTATTTACCTTTTCCCCTCCCTGAGACAGTTGAAGATGTGACCTCAGAAGGTGAAGGAACAATAGAGCTAGCTGCAAGGAAAGGAATGTGTCGTTCGAGGCGTAGCACTTTTTATTTCAACGATTTTCCTCCAGGTCGCAATCAGTGAGCATGTATGATGGTAGTGGTACCACCACTGATGCACACAGCTTATCCTACTGACTTTGGTAACTGTTCCGCACGGCACAACACCAGCACCGTCACTTTGGTTTTAATACAATAAGCACATAAACCAATCTGATTCCTCCTTTCCACAGTTAGGTTTTCCTCTGCTGGCTACTTCCATTCTTTATCAGATCAGGAAGTTTTGAAGTCCATGTTTTGAAGGCCATGTTTTCTTTTGCGTTATTTTTTTCCTTTTTTATTTGCTTGATTTAGTATGGTATTTTATCAGATTTGGGATGAGGAAGTCAGAAGAGAGAGGAGGTGAATTATTATTATTTGGTTTTTTTCCTCTCATCTGACCAAGGGAGTTGCCAACGAAGGAATACTGAAATGTTGCTGTACACCCTAAAACGCCAGCACAATTGCAGCAGGGCGTGAGTCACGCTTCCCAACCAGCGATACACAAGGCAGGCACAACACGATGCCGGCTCACTGCAGAAGAAAAGCAGGCAGCTGCCTTGGGCAGCAACGTTTAGGAGGCAGTTTGCTGCCTACGTTGCCTGTGAACAAAAATAATAAAGCAGATTGGGGTGTGTTTTTTGATTCTGATCCACCCATTGCTGCTTTGTGCTTCTGCGTTCCTCTGCAGCTGCCCTTAGGATGGGCTCCTAAGGAGGAATGGGGTGCTGATGCTGAGAAGTTGTTTTTTCCCACAGCTTCCCACTGTCTCACCCTACTACCCTTGGCAACAGGACTCTCCTCCGCCTTCCAAGCACAGCACAGCCCTGCAGTGCCCCTTTTCCTCCTGTGCTAACAAGGCCCAGCTACTCCCTGCAAATTTGGGAAGCCTATCCAGTCAAAATCAGTTAGGGAAGGTGGATGGTTCCTTGGGGAGGGTGAAGGAGGAGATGAAAGGGATGATATGCATGTATGGGAATAAAACATGCCCAGTCTCTTAAGGATGCTGAAAGAAAATTTTTGTGGGGCAGTGTAAAGAAAGATGGGGAAAAAATGGAAAGAAGGGGAAGAAAAAGACTTCAAACCCTTTTATGTTCCCACCCTCTAAGCTCCTCTGATTCCTCCCAGATCTCCTCTTTCTAGCCCATAGAAACGTGCTTTACAGCAACACTCAATTTTCCTTCTGCTGAGAGGCTGAATAAATCCCTGCTGTCTGTAAAGGGAGAGCTAGTGCTAACTTCTCATGCCTTCCTTAGCAGCAGGCTGAGGCAGGAGAGGCCCCTCCGCTTAACTAACCTCCATGAAAAAAAGGGCAACTGCTCCAATTTTACAGCTTTTTCTGGTACAGTGGGGCACAGGGCATTGTATGCAGAGCTGTTTGATGGAGGAGTAACTAGTTGGCCCAGAGAGCCTCTGCACCTGAGCCAAAATTGGTAGTCGTGGTCCTCTGAACAGAAGAGAGAAACTCAAAATATCCATGGGAGCTGTGTCTGGCACATCTGGAGCGGGAACTGCTCAGCAACGGTGGCAGCAGCTCCTTCCGTCTGGTTTCTTGGCTGTGCATGCACGGACCTAGGGCAGACGAACCTCGTGCTACCCGTTCTCTGCTCCCGGCTGCATTCTGTCAGTGCCATCGTTTATGGTCAGAACTGCTGCCTGACTCTTTCAGATGCGGTAAGAATCATAGTATTATAAAATCACAGAATGGTTTGGGTGGGAAGGGACTTTAAAGATCATCTAGTTCCACCCCTCCTGCCATGGGCAGGGACACCTTCCACTAGACCAGGTTGCTCAAAGCTTCATCCAGCCTGGACTTGAACACTTCCAGGGATGGGCCATCCACAGCTTCTCTGGGCACCCTGTTCCAGTGCCTCACCACCCTCTCCGGGAAGAACTTCGTCCTGATATCCAATCTAAACCTCCCTGATTTCAATTTAAACCCGTTACCCCTTGTCCTGTCACTACAGGCCCTTGTAAAAAGTCCCACCCCAGCTTCCTTGTAGCCCCTTCAGGTACTGGAAGGTGCTATAAGGTCTCCCTGGAGCCTTCTCTTCTCCAGGCTGAACAAGAAGGTTGTCTGAGAGTTGACTTTGTGCCAGAGACTTCCTGACTCAGGGGTTTGATGCAACATGGGAATTGACCATGCTCATGACTGCTTTTGAGATATGGCTGAGAAGAAATACCCCAAACCAAACCAAAAATACCAAGCATATGATTCCTTCTGAGGATCAGACTGCTCTCACACATTGACCGTGTCCACAGACTTTTCCTGTAGGTAGACATCTTTGCTAGCCAGTACCTGTTCAAGCAGCTGCTCCAAAGTTTGCAATTTTGCATCGTGTATCCAAACTCAGCTTTCATTCCTGTCTCCCAGGAGGATGTGTGCTGTGAAGCCCTCCTGGAGACTGTAGGTGAAATGTTCAGGTCTGTGAGAGGGAGAAAGGCTTGTGGTCAGACCTCTGCATGCCCTCCATGTGTTCATGAAAAAGCTGGGAAAGGAACCACAGCTAAGGGAGAGAGGAAATGATCTTTTTGTATCTATTGTACTAAATGCAATATCATTTTATGTGATGCTGCTTCCAGATAGAGTCAGAGGTACAGTGAGCTTGCTCACTGAGTCCAAGTAAAAAATACTGGTAGAGCTATGGCTACCCTCAGCATGCTGCGCTGTTTATTGCCTGGTATATTATCTTTTCTTCACCTACAGAAATTGTCTATCCTCCCTCCCTCCTTCCTCTTTCCCCCGTGGCATCACACTACAAGAAAGCCTGTAGTGGAGAGACCTGGCCCGAAAGTCCCCATCATCCACATCATCTCTCAGCCTGAAGGGCAGCGTATCCAGAGCCTGCCCTTAGGCTTCGGCTGTTTCCGTACTCTGAGAGCCACATGAAAGTCTTCATGGGAAGGACAGGAAAGCTCAGCAATCCTTACCTTCAGAGCAGGCATTTCTGAATGTTTCCGAACAAGGTGCCTCACCTCAGACAGGATCTGGTTACATGGGATAGAGCAACTCAGAGGTTACTGCAGTCTGCGGTGGGATAGGAGTTCAACTAGACAGTTAGTGATGGAGTCATTACCGGAGCATCCCTCCTCTTCAGGGTGGGTTTCATCCGCAGCAGACATCCAGGCAAAGACTCCACCTCTCAATTGTTAACAGGTGATGGGATTTAAAAGATCACATCTATCTGGGACCTTTATTGCTTTAACTTTGCTGTTTCTGTATCCTCAGGCTTCACATTTTTCACATTTTTACAGCGGTAAGAGCAAGAAACTATTATAGTAAAACCTTAAATTCCCAGCTGACTACATGACTTCAGGTGGTGATGCCTTTAAAAGAAAAAAAAGAAACAACCTACTGCAAGATTCTAGAAGACATGTTGGGAGAACTATAGGAATGTGAATCAGTAGTGAAACCATAATGGGAAATATATATTATTTATAAATATCTAAAAGACAGAATAAGTCAAATCTTAAACTTTTATTCCTATAGATTGCCTCAAAATTATGCTTGCATGAAGCTATTAACCCCCAAAGGGTTCAGATTACATGAAAGACTGACTGAGAACCTGTCATGTGCCTACTCAATGTATACACATGGCAAAATTGAAGGAAACTTAAGGGATACTATCTTACCCACCTAGAGGAATTCTTGCCTGAGCTTCTGCTGGAATTTGGATGGTGTCCTAAGTTAAAATTAAACATGATGAGATGGCCACATGAGCAGTGACCTCACAGGGAAGGGTGCAGATTGGCATGACCTTCCTTAAGCTGAAAAATCACAGCACAGGGTGACACACTTGTGTTTATCCATCCGTCCTGTGAGCACAATTATTACACAGGTAGGCAAAGTCACAGTAATGGCACGCACAAATTAAGGTTAGAAAAATGGGCAGAAGACTATATGAGCAACAATAAGTCTTCTTCACCTTTCAGTTCACTCATAACTGAATTATAGATTTAAAACATTCTTTGAATACAGAAATATGTTAAATGCACCATGTATGAAAAAGATACAGAAAAAATGGAGAGGATTCAGAGGAGCGTAAGAACGATTACAGGCTTAGAAAGTAAGGCCTGTGAAAGAGCTGTGAGGAGGTTTATTTAGCATAGAAAAGAGAAGTTGTGCTTTCACATCACAGCTAAGCCAATCTAACCACTGGCACTTGTCTGATGCCTTCCCCAGGGCTTGATCCAATGAACTAAGTCAGCAGAAAACTAATTTTATTGAAGAACTGAAAGCTTCTCCACTTTGTCCTCTGAACCTGCTCATCACAATCAGATGAGAGCTGGCTGAATGGGAAAAAAATCAGGATGGTTCATTTTGGCAGCAGCTAGCCTTCAGACTGGCTTAGTGTTAATGTGGAAGTGCACCGTCTATGGGTACACGATACAGGAATAAAATTGTGTATTGCAGGAAGAAGAGGATGTTGAGCAACTTTGCTGTATCCGCTGAGAAAGAAGACAGAAAGCAGTCTGCTAAGTATTTATCAGAGATTCTTGGTTTATGAGAAAAGAACCCTTTATAAGAGGAAGCGTATTGGGGGCTGAAACATTAAAATACCCTACATAAGAATATTGGGGAATTTCCTTCACTGGAATCTTTATCAATGTGTTACGCTGCTGTCTGCCAGGCTTAGTCTAAGGTTTCTTATCCTGCCTTAGTGCAAAGGTGGATTGGAGGATGATCTCTTGAGATTCATTCCATGCCTCCTCTTTTTTGACTTTATGATTTACCAAATTCACCCATCCTTCCTGAATTAGGTCTTACTGAACTCAATATTCCTTGCAAAAACAGCCTTAACAAGAACAGTGTCAGATTCTAACACTGCTATTTGACTCATTGTTTTTTTGAAGACCCGAGAAGCATCTGTGAACACACTGTACACGGACACATTATCAGTCACACAGCTCATCATCATTTGTATTCTGGAAAACTTCCTAGATTGGCACAGCTGGTCTCTAAATACACCATGAAAATAAGCCCATGAGAGGAAGTCATACTTCAGGGGTGATTCCCAGGCTTATGGTTCGGACCACAGATGGGACTGCGACACTTGCAACTAGTTGCTTAAGCACGATGGAAATCCAGTTGCAAATACTGGAAGGTGTGTCACCAGCTGGGAAATGTGTACCCCAAGATAGAAAATTTCAGTAGAAAAGTATAACAACCAGCAAATTTTTGCTGAAATATAAGTGATGTTCATATTCAAACTGCAGAAGTGTGAAATTGGAGTTAAAATGAAGCAGAGATATGCTGTATTCAGGACTTTTTTTTTTTTTTGAAAACTTTTCCAGAAATGACAGGCTGCAGAATGAAAGAATCAGATTTGGAAAATACTGAGATGCAACTAACCTTCTGTCTCCCCATAGTCAATAAATGACATTATTAATGATGTTCTCTAGTGAAGTGTTTTGTGGACAAACTAAACACCACAGCTTTCTTATAGAAAACTACAAAACTCTCTACTCCCTTTACTGTAGGGAATTTCTGAGGAAAGCCTTGTAGGAAGAATAGAACAAAACAAAACAAAACAATTACAGGCATTTATTAAGAAAATATGCCAATTAATTTAATTAATAAAACTTTGTTATCTAATGAATTAGACAAAACAGTTCACATGCAGCAAGCCTGTGAATTCTTCTGGACTTTACAGGTGAGGGATCAAGCTAAGAAGTATGCTTTACAGAGGATCTTTTCAAGCCTTTGGAAGTCCTGTCAAATGGAGAGGATGAATAATAGTTTAGGGAACGAGTGTAAGCCCTTCAAAGAAATCTGAGCACAGAACTTGCTGTGTAATCACACCCACCCAGCTGACGCTCTGCAGCCTCATGTGGGAACCACCACTGTGGGACATAAAGCTGCCATCCGCGGTTTGAGGAGCGGGCAGCTTTCCTCTTTGATAAGACCTTCTACCTTTGAAGCTGGGATCCACTTGTTCTAATGGGACTGATTAAAGAGGGAGAGGAAACTTCAAAAGACTTCACTGCTTCTGTGAACTTGTCAGAAGGCTGCACTGACAACCTCTTGTGACATGTACTACAGCTTATTTTTTAACTTGTTCCTCATTCTGCCCTTTAACATTAGCATCTTCTTTCTGTTCCTGTGTGAGAATACTGAAGTTTGCAGACACAACATAAAATAATCAGTTCCTCTACCTTAGACGGGACTCCTCTGTATTTTTCCCCCTGGGCTCTGTGTATTTTTTGCTCTGAAGTTTTGTTGTCAGTCATATATTTTTAAAGCCATTGTGATCCTGATTCAGCAGTGTGATACACGGTTGTGACTGCCTGACTGACAAGAAGCATATTTTATCATAGGGATAATTCAATGGGAAGAGCACTAGTAACTGACACATAAAATAGGAAAGAACAAAATGCTAATAAGATCCTGAAGATGGGTCTGCATTTTCTCCAGGCCTCTGTGTGTGTGTGCATGTTCATTTAATTTAATTTCACTCACTTGATGCTGATATGTGCTGATGCTGTCTGTTCTCCTATTGCCAGATGCAGCCCATCTACTTTATGAGTCCAAAGCAGGATGATCAACAAGTAATCTCCCCTTTCCCAGTCCTGGCAGTGATTCTTGGGTCAACATCCTCAGCTCTTTTCCTTCTCCTGCTCCCATCTGCCCTTATGCAAGAATGACTTCCTCAGCTGATTCATCACGGTACCACCTCTCATCCAAACCCCTTCTGAAAAACACCTTTCATAAGACACCCTTATTTACAGGAATAAATTCTAAAATTAATCTCAGGGGGAAACTTCCAAGTGTCTCCAGTTGGACTGTTATGTCTTTTCAGGGTGTAATGTTAAAAGGCCAGGGATTTTTTTTTGTTTTGGTGGCACTGAATCAAATATGCAGCCTATCAGGTAACTTAGTTGTCCCATTTGAGGAGTCCAAATTAAAGATAAAACCAGATCCATGTTTATGTAATAAATAAGCTGACAGAAGTGCTTTGATGATTATACAGGCATCCAGTGTTAGCATGTCTTGAAACTGCTGACCTCAGTGATTCACATCTCATCCTTTCAAAGAAAAATATTATACTTTATTTATTCTCTCAGTTTACAGTTGTGCCTTTTATCTCAATTCTCTTGAACCCCAGAGGCCTAATTCATCCTCTGTGTGAATCGTCTTGGGATCGTAGAGACCACATAGATGACATTTCCTGTTCTTATTTGCTTTTGTCTTGGTTTTTCAAAATATGGGAAAAAAAGGAGAAGGAAAAAAAAAAGAAAGGATGACTGCATTTGATGTACCTCATCACAATCATTGTGAAAGCCTGGTCTTGTGGCTTACTTCCACCATGTGTTTGCAACACGCCATTCCTTTCCCCACTATGCTCAAACAAGCTAAGGCAGCTGCTGTCGCTCTGTCCCTGCTCCCCTCCTCCTCCTTCCATACCGCCCCCAGGTAGCAGATGTCCTATTTGGCATATTTGTACTGATAAACAGAAGAGTGTGAGGTGGTGACCTCTGGTTTTGGACCCCTGATTATCTACAGCGCTTAATCTTTAATCTTGTGGATTGGTCCTTTATTGGGCCACTTGTGTTAGCCCTATCTGCAAGACAACCTGCTCCTGAGCCATTAGCAGAGTGGACACAAGCCAAACAGCCTCACTTGACCTCAGAGCCGTGGACTGCCAACAGAGTTTGCAGATGCGGAGGAGACAAAGGCATGGCCAGACATTCCATCTACTGCCTTCCTGATGGACTTCTAGTCATGTGGTGAAGCACTAGTAAAATGTCCCGGCCCGGTTATCCCAGGAAGGGGGAGATTCGTTGTTATGCCCAGAGTGAGATTAAGACACGAAATCAGATGCCGCTAACAAAGGATTTTTTTTTGTGTTACAAGAAAATAGCAATAGGAGAGAGAGAAAATAGAAAAGAGGGAAAATTTAGAAAGCTGTCGGGGTGGAATTGCAAGAGATAGTCACCACCATGGATCCAGCAGCGTCCCGTTGGTCCGTAGTCTTGTAGTCTTCGGTGGGGAGGGTTCCTCATCGCGGTTTGGTCTCACAGTCTTTTGGACAACTAGCCTTATTGCATTAGTAGTGTTTGCTCCTGTCAATGACACTGCTACTGTATTTACTGCTGAGAAAAGAGGTGAAATAACAGTGATTGCTAATTAATCACACAATTTTGGATCAATTTTTTACTTGCACAATAGTGGTACTGGGTTTTTTTAACCTCTAGGAATAGCTGGCAGCTGCACCTGCCAGCAAAGGCTGCCAATGACACCAGTAAAGATAGGCAGTTTGTTCATCTTTAGGTAAATAAATCTTGGGTTAAAAATAAAAGTAATGAAAAATCAGTTGTACTTGTTGCTATATACCTGTACTCCTTGCTACGTACACTGGAGCAACTGCTGTATCAGAGGACTCGGAGGAATTTCACAGGGAGAATGTTACTAATCTGGAGGGTAATTCCACACCACCCTGATGAGGCGAGTTGCCACTAGCCACAAGCAGAAGTGCCTCTGTTTGAAGGAACCTGAACTATTAAATATTCTTCAGGAAGTGGCTTCTTGGAGCTGTGCTACTGCAGTGCCTTTGAAAGGGAGAGCAGAGGCAGCAGCACTGCCACCTACTGCTGCCTGGGGCATGGCTCTCACCCTCACCAAGGGAACCAAAGCTTGGCTGGTAGAAGTTGGTATGTACTGTAAAAATACATATGCTCTAAAAGTAAACGTTGAAAAATAATTTAAAAGTTAACAGTTAAAAAATGATTTTTCATAAAGCTAAATACCAACTTTGCCCTTTGCAAAGCGTCAGGGAATAAAATAAGCCACCGTTACGGTCCTGTCGCAGTTTCAGAAAGAAAACAAGCCATCTTGCCACTGCTGTTTTGCAGCTTAGTCACATACTTTGGTGCTGTTACCTTTGGCTAGTTCGGTGTAAAGGATTTGGTGAGGAATTTACTGACACTATAAGCAATTAACATCTCGCCAGACTAGGGCTTTATGTTAACAGTGCTGTCCTTAGAGAAAGGCATGATGGACAATGGACAAGTGGTAATAGAAAGAAGATCACACAAGAAAACTAAGTTCAAAATCACATTTGCATGACCTAAAAGGGATAATGCACACATTTACATTTTTTCTACATCACCTACGTCCTATCTAGCTAGAATCATTAGCCTGAGTCTTAGAAGTCTTGTCCTTGATAAACGCTACCAGAAATGTGCCTAAAAAGTTACTGTTTAAGGTCATAAGAGAAACTAGCACAACATTTGTAGTGCTAAAATGGTGCATTATTGGTACAGGCTAATAGTTATTACTATTGCTCTAAAACTTTGTGGAAATGGGGCACTGATGTTTGTGGCTAGCAAGA
This sequence comes from Eurypyga helias, assembly GCF_000690775.1. Classification (NCBI taxonomy): domain Eukaryota; kingdom Metazoa; phylum Chordata; class Aves; order Eurypygiformes; family Eurypygidae; genus Eurypyga; species Eurypyga helias. Next base: position 26,610 of record NW_010248667.1, read on the forward strand.
GATGCAGTTTATCCACATTAATTCAGTCACAACAGGCCTGAGCAGTGAAGGGTAGTTCTAAGGTCACTATAAAGTCAGTGATACGGAAACTATACTAGGGATTAAGAGCTTGGCCTGTGACCCTGCAACTTTTGATGACACTTAAATAAAGGATTTGGTTAGAATTTGTGATTTAACTACTGAGTTGCAAAGGTTGCCAGAAGCTGCCAAAGGGGTAGTGATTTCTTTTCTTACAACAAAGCATATGTAAATTTTGAAGGAAAGTCACTGCACTGTTTGGGAAATTAAATTTCCAATCTCCCTCTAGGAAATGCTTAGATGAAATTAAGAAGTGTATATGGAAAGACATGCATACACTGCAGTCAGTCACGCACGCTGGGTGAAATCCTGGCTCAAACCTCAGGGAACTTCGCCACCAAGTTGAGAGAGGCCACAATTTCTAATTCTGTATTTACATTTGCATGTGAATTTCACCAGGAAAAATTTGCTTCCTGGCTTTTGCAACATCACTTCTTCGTGTTAGATTCCAAAGAAAACTGCTTTTCACATTAAAACCAGCACTTGACGTACAGGGTGGCATTACAACCTGCTCATACTTTGAACCGGGATCATCCTTGCTTATCAAGTCAAGCTGCCTACTGCTTCACAACCTGAGGCATATTAACACTGCTTTGTAAGCCAATTCTTTTTCTCTATTAGATTCCTCGCTCATGAATCATTCAAATCCCTGAACCTGAGCCCTGCTCTACTACTCCTTTAGTAATTTTTATTTATGCCTGGAAACAATCTGGGATGTCAGAAAAAAAGCCAGCTGAGACAAATGTGTGCCAATGTAGATCGTTCCTCCCTCGGTGCAAATTCAAACAAGTTAGCTTCTAACGCTTGAGATTTGAACCAGAGTGGAGCAAAGGAATATTTTCACAGCCAGACGTGATTCTCAGCTGTCAGAAAGGGACTAACAGCATTGCGTCCTGGACAGCCAGGGGTCCGGCGTTTCCCAGCTGAGGCATATTTGACTGGATCCTCATTTGCATCAGGCCAGGAGGGCTTCCCAGCCAAAGCACTGTGAATGTACTCAGGTTCCTTTCTAAAGAAAATGACTATGAATCTTATCACAAATTATGGCACTGAACGTGATACTCCCAGACTGGTTAAAACATGGCACACACTGACACACACAAGAAAAATAATCAAGAAATCATATGAATATAACTCAGGCTAGTAAGCGACTATGAAGTTCAGACTTAACAAGGATGGAAAGTAGCAGTTAAGAAAAATGGAGGAAATTAGTACATATCATACCCAGTTGGGCAGGAATGTTGATCTGCTTGAGGTTAGGAAGGCTCTGCAGAGGAATCTGGACAGGCTGAATTGATGGGCTGAGGCCAGCTGTATGAGGTTCAACAAGGCCAAGTGCTGGGTCCTGCATTTAGGCAAGAACGACCCCATGCAATACTACAGACTTGGGGAAGAGTGGCTGGAAAGCTGCCCAGTACAGAAGGACCTGGGGGTGAAGGAACTGGATGAACATGAGCCAGCAGTGTGCCCAGGT
>NW_010248667.1:28228-38365 GCF_000690775.1 Eurypyga helias
AGAGGAGCCAGCAGGGTGCCCAGGTGGCCAAGAAGGCTGATGGCATCCTGGCCTGCATCAGGAACAGTGTGGCCAGCAGGACCAGGGCAGTGACTGTCCCCATGTACTGGGCACTGGTGAGGCTGCACCTCAAATCCTGTGTTCAGTTTTATGCCTCTCACTACAAGAAAGACACTGAGGTGCTGGTGCGTGTCCAGAGAAGGGCAACGGAGCTGGTGAAGGGTCTGGAGCACAAGTCCCATGAGGAATGGCTGAGGGAACTGGGGTTGTTTAGCCTGGAGAAGGGGAGGCTGAGGAGAGACCTTATTGCTCTCTACAACTGCCTGGAAGTAGGTTGCAGAGAGGTGGGGGTTGGTCTCTTCTCCCAAGTGATAGGACAAGAGGAAATGGCCCCAAGTTGCACCAGGGGAGGTTTAGATTGGATATTATAAACAAATTTCTTCACCAAAAGGATTGTCATGCATTAGAAGGGGCTGCCCAGGTTGTTGGTGGAGTCACCATCCCTGGAGGTATTTAAAAGACATGTAGACAAGGTGCTTAGGGACATGGTTTAGTGGTGGACTTGGCAGTGTTGGGTTAATGGTTGGACCTGATGATCTTAAAGGCCTTTTCCAAACTAAACAGTTCTACGATTCTGTATTTGCTTATTTATGCAGTGTCAGTGGAAAAAAAATGTATCCAGACTTCATGTGCCAGTGTATTCATTTACCAGTATGTTGTTTCTCACTCTGATACAACAGCTTGAAAGAGCAAAAAACTAGCTATCATCTAACTAGCTCAGGTGATAGATGTTTGTGCTTTAGGGGTAGGGATTAATGAATTAAATTAGCTAAGCTTTCCTGTGCAGCAATTTGCCAGAAGTATGGATGTATTTATGATTTGCATAATAACAAGGGTTGAGATAGTCAAAGCTGAGGAAAATAGTATAGAATAGAATATTTCAGTTGGAAGGGACCTGCAAAGGTCATCTAGTCCAAGACTCAGTCAAACAGCTGCAATTAATGTGTGGCTAACACCACTAATTAGCTTTCTGTCTTCAACCAAGAATCTTTACGGTGTCATAAATTTTCTTACAGAACCTAGTATTTGTGCTCCAGGTAAGCTGAATAGTATATATAGAAAAGGAATTGTTTAAATCCTACAAGAACACTCAAATTAAGATGCAGGACCAGTGAATGGAACAAACCAGGTGTTAGCTCAAGCCGGTGTGATCTGTAAGGTTTAAATGCTCAATAAGTTTACTGAATATACCCAGCTGAGATTAGTAAACCAAATTCTATTCTTCACAGAGAAAGCACAATATCAGCAAAACACTTTCTGCTCAGTGGATAGGGAAAAAAAGCTTTTACAAGGAAGAATAAATTACATGAAGCAGAGAAAAACTAGTTGGACAGTGGTTGTACAATCAGTTTTACAGACTGTCAGTGATTATAAGATATATAGATAAGATTATCTGGATGTTTTCCAACCTGTATATATCAAATATGTATTGCTGGAATGTACCCAGCTCACTTCTAAAGATTACCTGTGGGTAATACAGTTCTTAATACTATAGTTACATATATTTTTCCTTTGTATAGCTACCAGAAGACCCTCTTCATACCATTCACCTGCTCCTCCAGTCCATCTTACTCCTGACCCCTGCTTTGGATGTGTGATGCGTAGTTAATTTGGCACCGTTGGTAGTCTGGCCTCTTGTACCTGCAGAGATGCCAACTCTCAGGGTAAGCACCTCCTCTGGCTTCCCAAACTTTTTTTTTCTACTATAAAGTGAAAAACACCAACAGGTGTGTTGAATATATTCACTCTGGAGGATGGAAAAAAGCACCAGAACAGTAAAAGGAAGCAGGTAGAGTTTTCTTGGAGAAAGTAGCCAGAACACACCCTACTAGTACACCTCCTGTTGTCAAATGGCAGTGATCCAAATGTCATCTTTTTTTCCACTAGAAATCAAGGAGGCAGCCACATCAGCCTTGACCTGAGGACAGCAGCTGAGAGGTTAAGAAGAGAGGTCACCTGGGAAGGTTACTGATGAGTATTTTACTACTTAAAGTCATGCCACTATCAAATAGGTCTGAATAACCACATTTATCATCTATATGCTGTATTAAAGACCTGACTACATAGCTATCGTACTCCTCTAAAATACAGAAAATATGGACTCAAGGGCTCATAAAATACAGAAATAAGTATTATGTACTTATTTTCCTTTTCCTTAGCTATATATTTAATTTCTTCCCTTCTCCTCTTCCCTCTTAGCAAGACTTATGCTTGCCAATTTTTGTGGGTTTTTTTTTTTTCCTTTTTCAGACAATCAGTCACAGACAGTGTCTTGACTTACAAAGAGATCTTTTCTTATTCCAGAAGCCTTTTTTGTCACTATGACTGCAGGCTTTACGCTTATCTCCTGCCTCTCAGATAAGCTCCCCCTTCACTAAGATCCATCCTATAATCTCAACCTATTTCTGTGATTTAACCTTCTCGAGATGAATAGGGTTTTTTTTTCTTGTTTTATTTGAAAGGATTTTATTTAGGAGACTCAGTTCTGCTACAATCTAGACCAGTGGCATGCAGTTAAATAATACAAACAATAATGAATAAAGCTTTGCATTTTCTGAGAAAGGCAGTTTGGCAAAACTGTACATCCACAATACACATGAAAAATTAAAAGGTAAAAGCAAACAAACAATTCCCTTTGCACGGGCGTAACTCTTTCCAGGCTAGCAAAACTTTATGGCATATACTTCTGCCATTTTCTTGTTGCAGATACAGGAAAGATAATTTCTGTGCTTAGTTCATAAGTAATTAATAAATAATCTTTATATTGTCAACAGCTTGCAGGCATACAAGGAGAGGAGGGGAGAGCTTCTTGAAAATCTAATTCCTATATTCTTGAGGGCTTAAAGAGTCTGTAGGCTGCAGGAATTAAGTGGCTGTGATTTGTCTGTGAATTCAGACATTTGCTTTATTAAAACTTCATTAAATTTAAGCACTTACACTCTTCATTCCACATATTTCTTAAACCTCCTGACAGTCTCTCAAACATTTATTCTGCTGATATGTTCATTTTTAGTAATAATCTATTATTTATATTTACATACATGACTGAAACCTCCAGATATTGTAGACAGATGATATTTTACAGGAAATCCCTACAAAGCAGACTGGTAATCCCTCTATGTAAACACTTGAAACAGGAAAGCACATTCAGAATTTTCTAGACACATTAATTTAATCCTATTTGGGCCTCTCCAACCAAAGAGCAAAATACATGCAGTGAACTTCTCAAAAAAGGAAGACAGCCTATCAAACTCACCTCCAAATGAACTGCAGCCACTCCCAGTTTTTCTTTACAGGTAGGAAACAGCTGTTTTCCATTCTTTTGGGCAGAAATATCTCATTAGCACGGCATGTCAGGAAGCTGGGGAACCATCAGCTACACCTGCTGAAGTTGATTCCAAGTTTCTTCAAGCTTGGCTCAGTCCAAGCAGAAAATTGAGTTATGTGGTGGATAGTGGGTAGGAGAAGTTCAGGAAGCGCTGCTGGGGATGACGGCTGAAGGAAATATTCTGGCAAACTCAACTTTGGCCCTAGCAGAGGCTAACTGCTGCTATTTCACTCCCTAGGCAGAGATTTTTGGCAGTGTAGGCAGCAAATCGTTTTCCCCGCTAAGTAAGTGAAAAGAAATGTCTTCTCCATGACGCATCAGTTTATGTGGGAGGTCAGGGAGGGCATCAGTGAATAGGAGGTCCAGCATCTCGTTCTGGCATGGGTTGCGTGGCTGAGATATGCTGCCTGCAGGAGCTGAGACTATCTAATTAGAGCTTTCACTCACGTATGTCCCCACTGGCATGAAACCTGGTTATAGCTGTCAGTGACATAAGCTTCGGCAAGGTCCTGACAGAATGGATATTTTATGGGATGCCTGGAGCAGTTAAGAGCCCGTGGAGCTGCTCCCTCCACATAGGGTGCTCTGAGGCCAAAAAGAAACAAGTTCGAGTATCCTAAGAATAAAAGGGTCTCTCTCTTTATGTGTATATAAATTTTTTTTCCTCTTCCAGGTAGGAAGGGGAACACCGAGTCTTTAATGAGACTTCATTGATTTCATTTCAGTCTGTGTCAAGAGATGATGAACTCTGCTGGATGGATATTTAAATGTGGAGCCCAGTAGAAAGCTGGAATCACCTCTACTGTATTCAAAGCAACCTTCAGGACTGATATCCTGGGTGGACATGAGCAAGCAGGGGACTGTCAAACACTATGCATGCGTGGCAAAGCCATACATTCCTTGACAGTTTCATATCACTCGTTAGTTTACATGGGCTGTGAAAAAAAAGGAGGGTTTCACACAAATATGGTCAGTCCTGCCATCGAGGGTATGATCTTAGGTCTCGGTAGAGGAAAAAAAACAGTGCAAATGTGGGTTTTTTAGGTAGTCAAGAAAGGTGGCTAAGGTAGTAAAAAAATCAGTTCCCAACTTATCTCTACTAGAGTGCCTTCTATGGGCTTTCATCTAATGGCTTTCAGCCCCTTCATACTTTTACACATGCTTTAGGCATCCCTGATAAGGATTATGATATTTCTTCTATGAAACATAACAGGAAATTTAAATTGATATCAACAGAAAAAGATGCAAAGAGAACAGTGCAGAACATTGTATTTCTGAGTCTGTTAAAACGAATGATTGCATTTCATTTGTTGATTTTAATCTAAATTGAAGAGTTAACATTGCTTAAGCATGGTTTGCATTGATACATAGTGGTAAAAAGCCAAAGCAAATGCATTAATTGCTGTTCAATGCCCACAGGTATGATTTTGAAAAGCACTAGATTAGTAAATAGCATATCTCCAATAATCACAGCTAAAGCCAACACATGAATTTGAAACACACAATTACCAATGCCACTATTATTAGCTATTTTACCTTTGAAGGATCACTCTGTCAAATAATAATAATTATATCAATACATTTTAAATTCCTTTATTAAAACACATTTTTGTAGGAACAGGGTATAAGCAAGGCCTGTAAATTTTAAAAATTTCATTGAAAAGCATTTTCTCTTGGATAGAGTTCCTGCCTAGGAATGACACCACCTTTGTGATTAGCTGCTTAGAGGAATAGACTTCGGGGAAGCTCTTAACTTGCTCCTTCGCAAACTAATGCTCTTATCTTTCGATTGTAGCTCCCTCCAAAAAATGTGCTTTTTCCTCACTAAAACCTCTCCTGAAACTTGACCGACCCTACAGGAAGGCAGGCTGATAAGAAGTGGGAGTAGAGGTTGGTTTTGATATCCTAATTAGCTAGATAATGAATTGCTTTTTCCCTATTAGGAGGAGCTCTTTTGCTGAATCCTCATCCTGTCAAGTTCTAGGAAATGGTGTAAGGCTGCTGATCCACGCTGATGGTTAATGCAGGAGATAGATGTAGTTTCCACTCACGTTTACAAAGGTCTGGTTGTCTTTCTGTCATTGCTGTGGTAGAAGCTAGCTCAGAATGCTATTTATTCGCAGATAGGAAAATCACCAAGGGAAGATTTGAAGACATGAATGAAATGTTGCATAGAGATATGGAAGATTAATTTCAGAGAGCCAAGGCTCACAGAAAGAACCCTGATTTGAAACTGCTCCATAGGGATTATGAGTAATTTACCACAGGAGAAAACCCTTATATGTTATGCATGTAAAATACGACACCACTGGTTTTTTGGTATCAGGCAGAACAGTAACTTTTTGATAATTAACCAAAGCAGAGAAACAGGGAATCCAGCATCATATTTTCCTAGATAACACCTGAAAAGAAGCAGCTGGGAGTACTTCCACATTTGGCATAAGGTGCATAGCCTCTTTTATTGTGTCCCCCAAATTCAGTGATGCTCAAGATGTGTGTGGTAGATGTCCCCTTCAATGTTTTTCTTTACTGAGGCAGAAACAACCTGCATGTCACCATGACATTGAGAGGGTACCTTTTGTCTTCCAATTTTTTGCAAAAGTGCTTGAAGGAAATTAATACAGCTCTGAACTTCACTAATTGCTCACTTGATTATGTTTCTCAGCCACACTCTGTAGCTCTGTATCAGCCAAGGACATGGAATACACAGCTAGCAGCTCCCCTCCTTCCCTCCCTTCCTTCCTCCCTCTCCCCCAGGCTCTGCAGAGCATTGCCCTCGCAAAATTATTCAGAGCAACGTCTGTACCAGACTGGCAGGAGGAAAGTGCTTGGGCACTTGATGACCTCCTGAGGTCCCTTCCAACCTGAATTATTCTATGATTCTTCAATGTCTTTCCTGCTTGAACATGTGTATTTTCATAGCAGCTGGACTTCCTAGAACATGCAGTTCCAGCTAACCATATTTAAATTGTCTATGCAAACACACAAGCCAAATAACCTCTATGAACAGATATTAACAGATAGAACTCCACAGATAACGTTCATTACAATTCACATGTAATCAGGCAATCTATGCATTTTTGTATTTGTGTTGCCCAGACTCTCTTTAGAAGGAGCTCAGTTCTGTCTTTGGGTTGAATAATGCACAACTCTGTTTTTTGGCAACATTATTTGGTGTCACTTGAGTATAACACTGAGCCTGATAATTTCACTCTGAACAATGATTTAGAAATGCAAAAGGTTTCATCTAATAGCCATCCACTGGGTGTCAAAGTCAAACCTACAGAACCGCACACATTTCAGAGAGCACATAATTCACAAAAATGTGAAGATTTCCCAACTCTTGGTCAATAAACTGCTGTGGGACTAACCATACTCTTTCCTACATCCTCTAAGCAAAATTGTAAAGCTTAAATAAGCATATTTGAGCCTCTGGTTCAGTTTAGATCACAAACTCCTTTGATGGTTTCATGCAGGAGGCTAAATATTTCACTAAATTCAGTGTTAAAAATTCAAACAATTCAGTCATATTTAATGAGGCATTTTCTAAGTGATATTATACCATTTCACACAACACAAAAGAAGGAATAATAAACGCTAACCACCACTTTTAATTCAGAAAAGGGATAAAATATGTTCTTGCTTTGTGAAGTTTCTCACTAAGAAGTTGAATATACCAATATAGTAGTTTACATCTAATTTTTGGACAGATAAAATATACTTTTCTCTTTATTACGAGTCTGGGGTCGTGCTGGCAGTCTTTCGGATCCCTTCGCATTTCTTAATTGCAATGCGGGCTTACTCCCACTAGGTGTTACCCTTCCTCTGTGGTTTGTGAAGGAAACCGTCCTCCTCGAATAGACCTGGACCACCCGTGGGTGCGCTACCCAAAACACAAAACAGGGGCTCATCCTTCATCCCATCGTGATGGAAACATCTTTCTAAACACTGACACAACAAAAGCCATCCCCTCAAAAATAAAAAACCAAACAAACAACAAAACCCCAAAACCCCCCAAACAAACCGAAAACCCAAACCCCAGTGTAAACTTCTCAAAACATTAAAAAAGAAAAGCTGTTGGATCCCATCAGATTAAGACAGCAGGAACCCAACATGTAGTTAGTTCTGGTAGGCAGCTAATAGCAAACACTGAAATGGGACTGTCTTATCCGATGGAGCTATTGCTCAGAAACGTCATGGTACTGCACAGTGAAAAGAAATCCAACTGCACGTTCATTGTCCTAAAGCCTAGCCTGTCCATTAGAATATATTTCATATTTAATGCCCTTTGCGGGGGGTGTATGCCTTACGAGGCATTCTGAGGCAGCCTTGAATGTTACATGTGCTGATACTTCACTGTCTCCCACACGAAATAAGAATAAAACACTGAGATTATGACGGTGTTACACAACCCAGTGACTGACACATAAGGAAAAACAGTTGATATATTTACCCATTTTAATACCCCCCGATGAAGTCCAGTTCTCTTCACCGGCAATGAAAAGAGATAGGAAACGGAGAAGAAACTAGTTCAATATTTTGTGAAAAGAGGAAAAAAATTCTGTTAAAGAAAGGACTTGCAATAACCACAACCTTGCAGTGAGGCAAAGCATCCTCACTTGCATAAAGCAGCGGTGAGACGCCTAGAGAAGACAAATCTAAACCAGCTATTTCCGTGCTGGGCGTGTTTTTAAGCTCAGAAAATGACAGCTATCACAGAGACAAACACTTCAAGCTGGGTCTTTGCCCAGGACTGTTGAACAGGCTGTATGAACAGTCTCTTCCCACGAGAAGGTTCCTCCTTCTCTCTTTGAAGGGGAGTCAGGGTTCAGCTTGCACACTGGCACAAAGGACACTGCAGTGGGACAGGCTGGTTTGTACCCCTAAAGAAAGACCTGGGACAGTGGCCCAAATAAGGTGCTTGTTACAGCTGTGTGTCCCCCATCCCCTATAATGTGCATGGCTTTGGACATCATACGGTGCTACGCAGGAGCACTGTGGGTCCTTCTCATTTGGCCTCCCACCAAGTGATGGTAAAGCTCTGGAGAGTCAGCGTCTGAAGGAGCAACATAACTTACTTGTCTGTGAAGCTTCTGAAAACACAAACTGGAAGGTCCGTTGAGCTCATGGAAGGTCCGTTGAGCTCAGGTTTTACAAAGTCTGATCTCAAATCTAACAAAGCTCAAGGCAAATAAAAAGCTTAATTCTAATAAATATGTTAGTGCTATTTTTGTCAGCCTAGAATAATACTCACCTAATGCCAGAGAAATTAAGCTTAATTAACAGATGAATTAAACATCCCATTTCTTAATATGGGAGCATTTGTAAGACTCACCTGCTGGTAGGTACAAAATCTTCCACTGCAAATTCTGCTATGAATAAGCACCCGCACGAGCACTGTATGATCTCATCTCCTGGGTGCACAGTTTAATCACAGTGCTCTCGGTAGAGAGCCCACACTAGGCAAGCCAAGTTTAAAATACGAATCTGTGGGAGGCTCTTGAGGTGGCTTCTTGCTATGTACGGCCAGGAGCAGCGTGACGTGAGGGGAAATGCCACATTGAGAGACTGAGAGGTAGAAGTGACTCCATAAAACTGTCACCAGGAAACCCTCCATGTGAAAATTTCATGTGTTTTTAGTCTGGTGAATTGACCCTAAAATAGTGTAAGGGAAGAAAACGAAGGTTCCCTGTGTGCTAGCAGATGTCACATTATTTTCCCTTTTTCCTATAGCGACAAACTCAGATGTTTAAAAGGGTAGAAAATCGACTTAATTCAGGCTTATTTTATTTTTCTCTTATCTTTCAGAACTGTTTTCACCCCTCTGCTACTCCCCTCAAAAAAAAAAAAAAAAAAAAGAAGAAAGATACAAACAAGCTGCCTGTTACAAAATGTCAGCAAAACATCAGATTAATCTACTTTCCCATTTTGCTCCCACAGGTAAAAATACTCGGTGGTCAAAGTCCTGGCAGCTGGCTTTCCCACGTGGAAAAAAGTAATGTTCAGCATCTTTGCCACCCTGCTCGATTAAACTCCCGTAGCTTCGGATTGTAGCTTCGGATTCCCAAGCCCATCCCATCTTCTTCCGCAGTATCTCCCTGATAGGTCTCCCTCGACACAGCGCTCTTCTGTGTCACCTATTCCCTTTTCAAGACTTCTATTTCTCAATTCCCCTTCTTCTTCCTTTTCCTCCTCTTCGCTTGGGCAAACCTAGCTTGCTTCTTGAGAACGAACTTGCCTTTCCTTCCCCTTCCATTTCTCAATTTCTGAAGGACTTTTCTTACCCCTTGCCTCTGCATCTTTTGATTTCTGCTTCAGGGACCGCTGCAGTGGGGCATTTGCAGCAGGATAGCACGGAGAGGGCCGCTTTCACCCCTACAAAAGGAAGGCACTGATCGTTGCCTTCATACCCCTCGGACCTTGCTGCCCTTCCAGCTCCTCTCTCGAGGAAGAACTCCCAGAGGAGGGCAACTGAGTACACCGCGGCAGCAGCTTTTCGCCGTTGCTTGCGGAGACACAGAAATGTAGATGAAAATCAAGCAAAACCCTGAAACATCATTTCAATGCTTTCTGCCAACGCGTGTTAAATAGGTGCTTGTGTTTCACGCGGATGCCGATGTACCTAATGAATCCAGATTAAGTCGGAGCTGTAAAAGGGGGGCCGATGACACACATAGGCACAAGCAGGCAGGCTCTCGCGGCGAAGTGCCGCTCGACAGGCGGCTGGAGGGACCCCCATCCGCTCCGGG
>NW_010248668.1:0-284 GCF_000690775.1 Eurypyga helias
CAGGCTGTCCCGCTGGGGTCTGTGCCCCACTCCCGCGGGGGCTCCACATCGCCCCGCAGCCCTCGGGTCCACCCCAGGGCCACGCTCGCTCCCGGGTCCGGCTGGTGCTGCCATGGCACGTGACACGCAGCTCACTAAATCACGCACCCTCCTCTCTCCTCTCCCTCCTCCCTCACCCATTAATGAAATGAAATAAATTTTCCGTTTTTAAACATGAAGTTTCAAAAAAAAAAGCAAGCCGCAGTTCTGCGCACACGCAATTCCCACCGGGAGAGGAGAGCGAG
>NW_010248668.1:340-859 GCF_000690775.1 Eurypyga helias
ACCTACCAGGAGCTAACAAATGCTAATGACAAAATAATGTATGGGGGGTTTAACGCTGGATGCTTTTTATCAGCAAATTAGCACAGTTATTATGCTGTAAATGCATTTAACAATAATTTGTTTCAATAACTGTAGAACTGGTATTTTAAAAAATATACACCATATTTAGAGCACTTCATCCATGAAGGACCATTATTGTTTTTTTCCTCCCAAGAGAGTTATAAAGGTCTCTCTTACAAGTGAAAGAAATACAATCATCACCCTTCACAGTTCAGTTATTCTCTTTTATTTTATTCAGAGCCATTTAAAGTTTGTGTTTTTAAAGGAAAAAAGAGACCCCTTTAAAGGGTCAGGGCTGGAGAGGCTTGGGGACCCGTGCGCCGTGCCGGGGTTTAACTGGGATTGCTGGGGCCGGTGGATGGGCTGAGCCAGAGGCGCTACACGAGGGGGATGTTGGCACAGGGCCTGGGGCGGTCAACCCTCGCCAGCACCCTGGGTGCTCCCTTGAGGGCTTTGCCT
>NW_010248668.1:904-1273 GCF_000690775.1 Eurypyga helias
GCTCCCCAGGAGCCCACTGTGCCAGCGGCCATCCCTGCCGGAGCCGGGTGTCCAGGGCCCGGGAGCAGGGTGGTTCCTGGGCAGGGCAGATGGGTGCCGCACTGGTGTGCTGGGACACGCAGGCTGTGGGGCCCATGGCAGGGCTCTAGCAGGACACGTGGCTGGGGGCCCCTGGGGAGGGGACATATCCCTGTCACCTCCCGCGGCACCCAGAGCCAGGCAGGAGATATGTGCCCTGGAAGGAGCGTGTGCAGGAGCAGCGCAGCTCGGCTGCAGACATGGGTTCTTACAAACTGTTTGCTATGAAGAGTATTAAATGGCAACGCCAACCCCTGGATTCCTTACTCCAGGGGCTGTGCAGGCGGGGGG
>NW_010248668.1:1398-2748 GCF_000690775.1 Eurypyga helias
TGCCCGCTCATCCCGCTCTGTCCATGGGCTCTGTCCATGGGCTCTGCCCGCAGGGTGGTCTCAGCAGTGCCGCTCCGGGTGGGAGCTGCTTGTTTACAGCCCGGCTCTTCAGTCACAAACCATTAAGGAAGAGTAACAGCTACACAGAAATGGATTCATGTGTAAATCAGCTGCTTTTAAAACTTCACTGAGCATGAAAGTTCACCTGTAAAATCTACATAAACCACAGCTGTTCCCAGGGCATCCGCGTGTGATCCCGTGCAGAGGGAACCTTTAACACGAGTATGGGGCTGCAGAAAGCCGAGCCTGCACCCGCACCTTTAAACCCCTTCTTGCACCGGGGGGGTCGGGAGCCAGCTCCGGCCGTGGCACCCAGCACCCAGCCGCCACCCGGGAGCCACTGCTCCGCTGTGCCCGTGTCGGTGCCAGCTGGGAGAGCTGGCCACGTGCCACCCGAGCGCATGGGGAGAGTGCACCTGGAAACCAGTCAGGAAAGGCTCCAGTTTGGCTTTCTGGGAGTCATGAAGAGGGTGCGCGGCTCCGCCAGCTGCGGGCACCACCGGCAGACACAGCCCAGCCATAGCGCTCCTGCCTTCCGCGGGATTCCCAAAAAACGCGACCCCAGGAATGAGTTCTGGCTGGAGAGCCAGCTCTTGCTCCTCGCTCGCCCCAGCAAGCACTACTGCTTTATGAAATCAAACAATAACTTTCAGGACAGTCTACTCACACCATAAACATCTGAAAGAAAATCCATCTCTTCTCCATGCAAAACCACTGATGAGTTCATGAACTGCACTGCGCAGTAAATCAGCTTTCCTGCGCAGGAGAGCCGGGGTTTTTTAGGTTCCTAATAGGCACTCTGACAATGTGATTGCTCCATATTTCTTTGTAGCTGTCACCTTTGCAGGCCTGTCAATGCTCCTAATCTTTTTTCATTGCGATGTCAAGTTTTGGTAAGTGAAGAGGTGGAAGGTGGGATGGGACGTGAGCGATACTGGGACCAGTTCCCAGAGCCATTCCCGAAGACTTGTCCCTCCCGGCGGGAGCCCGCCCGTGGGCTGCGGCCCTGCGGCGGGGGCAAAGCTGCGCACGGGTCCGGCACCGGAGCGTGAGGACGGCTGCCCGCCCCAAGATCCCCTCCCCATCGTCCTTCCCCTCTCCCTACCCTCACCGAACCCATCCTCTGCCTTCTCCCCCCTCCCAGTCCCGCAGAAGTGCTGCTCCCGTGACAAGACAGCCAGCTCTGTGCTGCTAACGCATACAAGAAAACATACTTTCAATAGTCAGCATCTGGAGAGACAATAAAATCGGGGACAAATAATCTAGTTGAGGCAATTACCTTAGCATAAA
>NW_010248668.1:2767-3102 GCF_000690775.1 Eurypyga helias
ATGGCTTTGAATATATAAATAATATTGATAAAATTTGCATGAGTAAAAAGAGACATAATTACCAAATGATGCCTCAGAGCAGTGGATCCTGCTGGCTGCTCGCTGCCCTCATTCTCGTCCGGGGGGACCCTGCCTCAGCCCTCTTCTGGTGCTAAAAATAAGACATAGGCATTAAACTGAGCTTAAAAAATAAAGCCTAAACCTAGTAACCCGGTTTAGAAAAGCCACTGCTGCCCACATGGCCTGCCCCAGCAGGACTGGCAGGGTTTTGGGTGGGATTTTAGAATTCGGCGTTTCCCGGGGTTGTAATTCAGGATGGGTGTCACAGCTCCGCA
>NW_010248668.1:3152-6874 GCF_000690775.1 Eurypyga helias
CGGCCCCCCCCGGCCGCGCTGCCACTACTCCCTCCTGTCCCCCTGGCAGGGTTTGGCACGCGTGGGGCTCCGGCCACTCCAGCCTGACCGAGCTGGGGATGCACTGCCCAGGCACCGCCGGGAGACCACGACGGCTGCGGGTCCCGTCTCGCCAGGCACCGCTTGCTCCCTGCCCCCTCCTTGCCCCAACCAGCCCCTACCTGCTCTCCCCCTCCGCCGCATGAGAGGGCCAGGAAACGCCACGGGCTTTTCCCACTTTCCAGCCGTCTCCGAGACCCGCGAGGAGCTTTTGTAAAGTTAAAATTCACCAGCAAAGCGAAAACGCGAGCGAGGAGCGGAGCCCTTGCCTGGTTTCTGAGCTGCGCGAGATGAAGTTGTCTGAGCCTGGCGCGTCCCACACGCCACACGCGGCTCTTTAATAAAATCGGCTGAGATTTGTTGATAAGCCTGAAGCAAAGTCAATGTGAAGTGTCAATCCCGCTGTTCGCGGGAGCCTTCGGGGGTCAAGCTGCTTCCTCGCTATGATCGTCGTATCAAAGATATGTCAGCGGCGTGTTAACTGTTTTCTTAGGAATCGCGCTCGAGATCAGACGCGAGACGCAGATAAACCGGAGCCGGGGCTGGGGCTGAGCTGGGCTTTGCCAGCCCCGGCTCGCGTTGCCCCGTGGGACCTCTGTGGTCATCGACCCACACGGCACAGGGGTCCGCGGGGGTGATGGGTGGGGGGGCGCAGGCACTGAATCCCCATGGGTGCCACCGCCTGTGCCAGGCTGTTCCTGGCGGGATGAGCACCTAAGGGTTGCACAGTCCGCACTAAGTGAAGCTGAAAGAGAAGGAATCAAAAGAAGTGGGGTTTAATTAAGTATCAACCAAGATTTATGCAACTTTCTCTCCCCATCATAAATATTAATAAGGAGCAAGCAGTGGCTCCATGCAGCAGGCAGGGGGGCGTGCGGGGGGAGCCATGAAGGGATTTTAATTCCAGCCTCTTTGAGACGGACTAAGCGTGACACAGAGCCTCTTTGATTTGGAATATTCCTTGGGTTTAAAAGTTAAATAACATGAAGGGGGATTTAGTGGGTAGTAAACCATTAGTGAGGCCGGGATTTAAACTCCAGTACGCATGTAGTGTATTTCACGATTGCCAAACTGATTAATGGAAGCATCGCTGGAGGAGCTCCCTCGCCAACGCCGGGCGCACGCCGACGACGGGGTCTGCATGGCCAGGCTGGCAGCAGTGGGACATGGGCCACTGGGGTACAGGTGCCATGGGGAGCAGCGGAAGGGACCTCCTGGGATGGGGAGCAGGAACTGGGGCACCCAGGGCCACCCCGCTGTGCCGCACCCCCCCAGGAGTTATTAGAGGTGGCACAGCCAGCCGGCGAGGACTCGCAGAGCCCACTAAATCTCTAGCCATCCCTTAAATAAAACTTTATGCTGGCTAATAAATTTTAATGCCACTTGTCAGTGCTTGATAACTGCAATCATTTAACGGAGGAGGAGAAGCCCCAGTGCTGGAGCGCGGCAGCTGTGCCGTGCGTGGTGCCCACGGTGCCCTCGGTGCTGCCCCTCCAGCCAGGGAACAAACACATCCTGCCAGTTCCCTGCCTGCCGACGGCACATCGGCCCTCGCTGCTGTGCGCTGAGGAGCTGACATCCAGGGCTGGCAAACAACTGCGGCCCAAGGCGGGGAGCAAAGGGCTCTGCAGGTGACGTTCACACTGAAGCTTAATGACAGCAACGCCAGCGTGACACGGCTCACCGTGGCACACGCACCGCGTCTGCTCGGTTGATGTCTTGATTTTCCCAGCGTCAGGCCATGCTGCCGGGTGAGGTTCCAAGTCTGCTGGCAGCCCCGACCACCACACAGCACGAACCTGCGATTTCAACGCCGCGTTCTGTCCCGTTGAGGGTAAGAAGTGTGTCTGGGGGGGGGGGGGGGATACACTGGGGGGGTGGGGGGCATCCCCCAGCATAACGTGCCGAGTGGTGCTCTGGCCCTTGGCTGCAGCTGCTCAGCCACACTGCAATAATCAATAATGATAATAATTATTGCAGGAGCAGCATGAATTTCCTATCAAATTAAATCACACAATGAATAATTTTCATGTTTTATTAAACAAAAGCCTCTCTCGGAAGAGGTTGGATGGTGCCACAGTGTCTTTGGTTTGCCACGGCAGGGCATCATCACAGACCCAAGCACAAGCCTGCTCCGGAGGGCTGGGGGCATGGATGCCCTCTGCCCCCCCTCTCTGCTCTCACAGGAGGGCACAAGGACAGTGCTGGATCCCTCTGGGCAGAGGGGAGCGGACCCTCCCGCACTCCCCTGGGGTGCTGCAGGGTGGTATGGAAAGCTCAGGCCGGATGAGGGGGGTGGTGTCCCTGCTCCACCATCCCGAGCCGTCACCTCCGGCTGAGCCCGGAACACGCTCCATCCACAGCCGGGCAGGAGACCTGCTTAGCCATGCCTGTGAAATCCAGGGCTCATTAGCACGGCTTTAAGCCATCCTGAATTAGCACGGCTTTAACCCGCTCATCCTCTGGCCATCTATTTTTAGGAGACACATAAAACTAGGGAAAACCCATCCCTGCGTGCCTGGGCCACCAGCATGTGCACGTCGTCCCCAGGGGCAGGGGGATGGATAAACCCCGCGGCCGTGCGGACGGGTGACAATGCGGCTCAGGCCAGCGCTGTGCCAGCCTGGTGCTGGAACCAGCCACTGCCTTGGGCAAATAACTGGGATTTTTGTTAATTTGCTGGTCGAACAGGGAGCGAGGAGAGCGAAAAGCAATTTATGCCATCTCAAACCAGTAATTTGCAGTGTGTTTGGGGATAGAAAATAAAAGCATTTGCTTTTGCAAGAATGAAATGTTATGTTTGGTATTTGGAGGGGGAATTGTAAGGAATAATCAAGAAAGTTCTCAATTTTCAGAAAACTGCTTCTGTGGCCAACATATTTGTTGGATTTCACACACAAAAAAATCAGTAGGCCGGGAGCTGTGTTTTTCATCACTAATGCAAAACACTTTCCAGCTTTAATCAGGACCCTGAGCCCGGATTAACCCCAGAGTTTATCCAACTGCAGCATCCCCCAGCCTCCTCCCATGGATGCAAGAGCCCACTGGGCCCTGGCTGCTTGGCCAAGGCAGCGGCTGCTGCTGGGAACGGCGGATCTCGCGCCAGCCCTGCCCGTGACCCTGCTGACGGAGGGTCTCGCTCGGGGGGGCTAATTTTTTGTCTGCGCCGTACAGAGCGGACACGGCGATGGCTGAGCGGTGGCAGGGCCTGCCCGGCAAAGCCGAGTGAGGAACGGTCTCGGAAGGGGGAGTGTGGGAAGAGGTTGGGTTTAACTTGCTGGAGAGGGAAGCATCATGCAGGCGGGAGATGCGCGTGGAAGGGATCGGCTCGCTTTGCATAACAGCATTTCCTTCCTCCGCTCGCCGCACATGCCGCCTTGCAGCACGGCTGCACACTGAGATTTCATGTAATTTTGTTTTAGTGCAGAATTTAATGTTAAGTTTAAATATGTAATTATCTTTAATTGAAATTACATCCATGCTTTTCATTAACAAGATGCAAAGAGCGAGCAGTGTAACGCGGAGACGCGCGATGCAGGCGGCACGTTCCCCCCGGCGCTGTCCTGCGCCCCACCAACTCCCCTTAACTCCCCCGAGTTTCACGGGTGGGTTGTGGGGGGGTGGGACCGTGGGGTGGCGGCACC
>NW_010248669.1:0-275 GCF_000690775.1 Eurypyga helias
GGTGGGGGTCCTGGGGGTGCCCTAATTAACCCTCTTGAGGGTTGTGGGTGCCTTTTTGGCCAGGGGTCTCCGTGCTGCGCCGGGGGCTGCTCAGAGCACCTGCCTTGTGTGCCGTGGCACAGTGGGACCGTCCTGGCGTGTCCCCTCCGGGGGGTTCGTGCACCCCCAGCCCAGAGCCATAGGGGCGGCTCTGCCGGGGCTGTTTTGGTTCTCGCCAACAGCGTGTCCTTGTGCCAAGGCCTCGTGCCTGGGAGTAGCTGCTGTCTCTGGGATAA
>NW_010248669.1:576-1517 GCF_000690775.1 Eurypyga helias
AGGGGGTCTTGGGAAGCACACCTGCGCGGGGGCTGCAGCACCAGTCGGTGAGCTGCCGTGGGGCTTTCCCAGGAGATATTTGGGAAAGGGATGGTGCAGCTTTTGGCATCCTCCTGGTCCCATCAGCACTTCCATCTGACCGGGCATCGCAGACGCGAATGCGAGGTGTCTCCGTGCGCGTGATGGAGAGCAGCAGCCCAGGCGATGGAGAGGAGCCGGAGCTGCGGGATCCTTCCCGGATGGCAGGTAGGACTGGAATCATCTCCCGGGGGCTGAGCGGGTGGGCGAGGGGCTCCCTGGGGCTGGCACAGCGAGTGGCTCCCCCTTGGCCAAGTTGTTGCAACAGCGGGGAGGAAGGTCAGGTTCGGCGCAGGAGGCTGCTGGGGCTGACGTCAAGGGAAGCAGCTGGTGATTCACGGGTGCTTGGGAGCGCTGCTCTCCGGAGCCATAACTCATCCCAGAAATGTCACTTCATCCTTGAGCCTTATCGCTGCTCTGCCGTTGCCCACCGCTCCCAGCCCTGTGGAGATAAACCAGCCTCCGGGGGAGGCAACGGGGGCTGCCCCCTCATCAGCACCTTAATAGGCTTAATATTCAGCTTTGTATCAGCCAAGGGATGGGCTGTGTTAGCGTGGGGCTCCGTGGGGCAGAAGGGAGGGCTGGGCGCCATCCGAAACGCTCCTGCGACGTGCACGGAGCATCCCTGGTGCTACCTTGGCCCGTCCGGCTGCCCTCCGGTCCCATGCCCGGCCGTGGGTGCCAGCGATGCCGGGAGGTCCCTGTGGGGTTTGGTCTCATGCCGTGGGGCTGTAACATGCCGCTGCAGTGGGGTCTGGGCCCCGGGGCAGGGGACAGGCTGCCCCGGTTCTCGTGTCCCGCAGTAGCTGAGGTTGGGCTGAGCCTGGCTCCGGAGGGCTGTGCTGCGGGATGGTGGTGTTATC
>NW_010248670.1:0-8756 GCF_000690775.1 Eurypyga helias
CTTCCCCGCCGACGAGCTGGTATTACGCAGCTGGACGGTCGCCCTGCAGGGA
The DNA here is from genome assembly GCF_000690775.1 of Eurypyga helias. Taxonomy (NCBI): domain Eukaryota; kingdom Metazoa; phylum Chordata; class Aves; order Eurypygiformes; family Eurypygidae; genus Eurypyga; species Eurypyga helias. The sequence goes on from NW_010248670.1 coordinate 53, forward strand.
GGGAGGAAGGTTTTGCAGCACCGAGAGCAGCGCCAGAATGTGGGAAGGGAGCAGAGCGGACGATGCTGCCTGTGCCCCTGGGCCTGCGGCCAACGCGGCAGCGCGCCCTGGGCAGCGCAGGGCCAGAGTGGCGTTGGGGCGCAACCTGGAGAGAGAAAAGGGCTGACCAGGTTGGTTCTGAGAGTATGGGTGGCTCTAGTCGAGAGGTTTAATGTGTGGTCACTCTCAGCCCAAGAGTTTTTAGGCTGTTTCTTTATTGTGCCAGATTACTGGCAAAAAAACATGAATTAATTCTGTCTGTGGGGCGAGTGTAGGACATTATCACTAATGGGATGTGAGGATAGCAAAGGCTAAACCTTCTAATTAATAGATGACCTTAGAAAAGGATTTTCTGTCAACATAATTAGAATATTTAATGTGTTTTAGTTGCAAGAATTTGTTAACACCCAACCACTTTAGCCCCCCTTAGCCGCCTGGTTTGCAGTCCATCATTTGTTTGGTCACCTGAAGGTTTTCAAACAGGGCCCAGAGCTGCATCTTTAAAAAATAAACCCGAAACATCTTCAGATGTTTTCTAAACCCACGTAAATCAATGCCTAAAATCTTCTAAGCATGAATGTTAAGTTCATGATCAGAGAAAAGTGATAAATGCTGAATACATCAGCTCACTTTTCATGCTGAACGGCCTGGAATATTTCACAGGGTGAGTACCGTCAGGTACCCGCTGCAGTACTGCGTTTGGTCTGCTTTCAGCTCTAGGAACCAGACCATTGGTGTAACCCGTTCCTGCAGCACAGTTTTTAATGTAGAGTGAATAACAGAAAAGTGGATGGACTCTGAAAAGCCTCAGGTTTAAGTGTCAGATCAAGCTAGAGACTGTCAAATGCTCTTTGTCTGTATTAACGCTTGGACTCTTTGGCACTCGCAGAGCCAGCGTGTGAGGCACAGCAGCCACTCTGCAGAGAACTCTCCAATCGAGCGACGAAGCCTAATGACCTCAGATGAAAATTATCACAATGAAAGGGCGCGGAAGAGCAGGAACCGCTTGTCTTCCAGTTCCCAACACAGCCGAGATCACTATCCTCTAGTGGAAGAAGAATACTCTGACTCGTACCAGGACACTTACAAACCCCACCGGACCCGAGGATCCCCGGGAGGATACAGCCATGATTCACGCCACAGGCTTTGAGTTCAGGAACCTGGGGGAAACCGCATTCATCAGTCGATAACTTGCCATAACGTAGCTAGGAGAGAAAAAACCCAGATCACCCTCATTTGGCAGATGTGACGCGGTTACGCTGCAGTTGCACTCTGCTCCCATTTGGTGTTGAGTCGGGGGCAAAAAGAAGTCACCGTGCCCTTACGTTCATGCCCGATCCTAGAGGTTGTTTTCTTTTTTAGCACAGCACTTGCATTTCTAGCCGTGCTTTTTCGTGTCGTTAGAGATTAGGCACATCCGTTTGTAATTGAGGGTATTTCTCAAGGCACTTATAAAGTAATTTCCTGTGCTGGAAATTCCAAATGACCAGTTCCAGTTGGAACCAATTTATAAACCAATTCCTGTTGGAATTTGGGCAAATTGACTGGAAAGTCGACTTGAGCATGTTGCAATCAATTGAAAAAGAAAAGTAGAAATGAAAAAAAATCTGAGAAGTCCCAACCCACCAGAAGCCAGACCGTCAGCGACAGGGTTTGCGTGCTGGAAGCTCAGTTTGAGGTCAGAAGGCAGGGATTTATTCGAACTCGGGGCTCCCGGCTGGCTGTGTCAGACACGCCCCATGCAGGCTGTTCGGAGTGCCAGCCAGCGCAAAGTCCTGCAGCCCTTACGAAGTACTTCCCTGGCTGAAATTATTTTTCGACCTGGCCCGAATGCTGGAGCGAAACGGCGTCTTTAGGTTAACCGGTACTGGCGTTGTCGCTGGGGTCGGCGATGGTGGGCTGTGACAGGGTGAGGGAAACGAGCAAACTTCGCAGGGGTTTGTGTGCTTAGGGGTTGAGGATAGTTTTTTTTTTTTCCCTCTGCTTCACCTGAGTACAGCTAGCAGTCCCAACATGGAACGGTAGTGTATAGAAGACACGGTATTTTTTCTCCCATTTCTAGTATTCTGCCTTTTGAAATGGAAAACAGTACACTGTTCTTACCCAGTATGTGAGCTCCTACATTCCAGGACATCTGTGCACCTCCCTAGAGGTTACATCTTCCAGAATCCATCTCTGAATGTCCGAAAATTCCAGCGTCGCACAAGAACTCTCCAGAAGAACACCAGTTTAAATTTCAGGAATGAAATCTGAGGGAAGGGTGCGGGGTTAAATGGCCGTAAATGAGGAACATTTAAAGTATTAAAGAACATTGGTCAGAGGTAGCTGGCAGTAAAACCCGAGTATCAGGGAAAAAAAAGCCTGCTCACGGGTAAAGTCATAGAATCACGGAATGGTTTGGGTTGGAAGGGACCTTACAGACCATCCAGTTCCAACGCACTGCCGTGGGCAGGGACACCTTCCGCTAGCCCAGCCGTGGGGCAGACATTTTTCATTCCACGAACTAGGATAAATCTTTGGAGATGTTGCTGCCTTACTTCCCAACAATCCCTTCTTTTGGCCTACTGAGTCTTCTTTGAGCAGATAAAGGTATGTGATGGGACCTTGTGTCTGACGTGATCAGTGAAGCCTTACATCCCGCGGGACTGAGAAATTCCCCGTTCTTGGCCGCTTTGTACGACTCACCCAGGTCTTTAAGCAGAGACTCCTGCAACGCCCCGCCGCATGCGTTTTCTAAAGTGGACCGGACCACGCCGAACGTGCATTTTTTTAATGCAGGTTCACGTCAAAAGTACTTTTTTCAACAATGAGGATGATAAACTTTTATATTTGCTTCTTTTCTTCCCAGAGCCTCCTGAAAATTGGCTTTAAAAACATGTAGCACTGAATGAATTTCCTAAATATTACAGTTTCTTCTGCTTTCCGGACCAGTTAGCAAAGATCCCTGGTATTTTCCACCACCGCTGAGTTATCTTCTTGATGTTAATGATGAGAGAATAATTCATCTCCTGTCTGGTACAACCAAACCATGTACATCTCCAGCAGCATTCCAAGGATTGTGGATGCACAATTCGGTTTTTGAACAACTTCACGGCCTGACAGGCAGCCTTCAGCACCCCTCGATGGTTGGAGTGGGCCGGTTACCGAGAGAAGAAAGGGAAAATACCTGCATCCACTGGAGTAACAGAGTCGAGGATGGCTAAGGCAGACACGATCCTGTTTGATTTTCTCAGGCTGATGGCCCGCAGGTGCCGAAAGAGCCCTTAGGCTGAGAAAGCCGGGCGAGATCTGGTCTGGGAATGGCAGCGTCGGCTGCCTTCTCCGATTTTCCGCTATGGCGCTGCGGAGCCTTCTCGGGTAGCTTTTACAGACCTGTGTTACCTGTACAGCACACACACCTGCATGAGAAAGAAGGCCTTAGGCAAACCATTTGTTCTATAAGCTTGACTACGTTTCTTGTTTGTGTGCATTAAGTATTAACTGCAGAGGATGCACCGAGATGTATAAACCTAGGCTAGACAGCTGTTTATTCCGCAGTAGCGTTAGGGGTCAGACCACGTAACTGCTTGAAGATCCTTGCATTTTAATGGCAGGTCGCACCTACATCTATTCGCTAGTAAACGAGGTTACTGCTTTATCGTTTCCTAGACACAAAACGTCGTTTATTTCCGGAGCCTTTTGGAGCCTTGTGTCGAAGTCTTCCACGTCATGCTCGCGAGGGGAAAGATCCCCACAGCGCATATGCACAAATCCCATCACCTGCAGCATCTGAAGTGCCAAAACTACCTTGTTTGTCCTACTGAAAACGAGCTTCCGAGGGAAGCGGCGTGCTGTCTGGGCAGGGCACATCCAGCTCCTCTACCGTGCGGGTTTGCGTTTACTTCACTCGTGTACGTCATTTCTTTACCCTCTCCTCTCCCACTGTCCACTCCGTTTTAATATAAGGAATATGGGATCCAGCAGGTCTCCTCGCTTGCTGGTGTCTAATCCTTTGAAGATCGCTCTATCTTATACCGAGCGTGCTCATAGGCTATTAATTTATTCTAGATACAAGCCATGGGGACTCTCTTATTTTAAGAAGTCGGTTGTTTTTTAGGAAACGCGGTAATCGGCACAAGCTGCGGCGCTGACGGGGACGTGTGAGCTCACGGTGTTGGCATCAGCGCGAGCCAGCTGCGTTGCGATTCGTTACGCAGCAGCGCGACACGCCGTCGGGAAGTGCGTGTGTTCAGCACGAGTGAGACCGCATCCCCGGCCCTCACCCCCTTCCTTCTCGTTACTGAGGTACCTTTAAAGGTCAGGGGTCTGCTCCGAAGCTCTGGCTCACAGAGGGGTTTTAGAAACATTCGTAAAACCTTTGTTGTCGTTTTCTGAGTTTTTCCTTAGGGCACTTTTGGACTGCTGACAGTTCAGCTCATAAAGGTGGTCACAACAGTCGTGGTGTCTCAGGACACCAGATGCCAGTGCACTCGTGTTTGTGAATGAATTAACCAAGTGGTGTAAACATCCTGAAGCCACTTCAGAAACTGTTCCGCTCTCAGCGGGAAATGCCTTGGCAAGTTGTAGTTAACAGATGCACAGGTTCTTGTACTACGTCCGTAGGTGACCGTTTAGCCTGTGGCATCTCCCGCTCACAAGCGGTTACAGTCCCTAACGGAGGATGTGATGAAATGTGTCCAAAGGAACGCAAGGAAAGCCGTTCCCACAACAGCTAACGGATGAGATGAGCCTTGTCCCAGCAGGTCGGTCTGGCAAAAACCAGTCCCTCCGCTCCAGACCTGGCAGCACGGCACAGCCCGACGCCTGGAGTTTACCCTGAAAAGCATCTGGCCGTGGAACTGAGGTGGTGCCCCCGATTCGTATGTGATGCACGAGAGCAGGTTCCCAAGGAAGTGCTGTTGCCTCTCGCTCGTCACCCTGCCACGCGACCGCCAGCTCAGCCAGCTGCTGATGCCATCTCTCAACTCAGCGGGGGAGCCGGGAGAACGAGACGCACTCGGGTGGGAGGTGGCTCTGTGGCGCGGCTGCCAGCGAGCGTGCCCGCAGCCTTGGTGCCGGCTTTCCGAGCGTGCCCACAGCCTTGGTGCCGGGTTGGCGAGCGTGCCCGCAACCTCAGTGCCAGGTTGGTGAGCATGCCCGCAGCCTCAATACCCAGTTGGCGAGCGTGCCCACAGCATCGATGCCCAGTTGGCGAGCGTGCCTGCAGCCTTGGTCCTGGGTTTGCTACAAGGAGAGAAACATCTTACTGTCTTTTCTCCAAGCTGCTTCTGAAGTTGCTCTTTGGGGGTTTACTCTTTCGTGCTCCTTGCTTTTAAAATAACGTTTAGTGCAGGCGTAAGAGTGACAGGTACAAAAAGCGGGGAGGGTAGCTGTAGGACCAGCGAGGTGACGGTAGCTCCTCTGGATGTAACTTCCAAGTTCAAGTTCAGTTTGACTGCAAATCTGAATTCAGTTTGAGCACTGTAGGCCTCTCGGAAACATCCCAGAATCCCGTATCTTTACATCCTCAGAACAGCGTGCCAGTGCTGTTACCATAGAGCGTACTGCCTGGCGTAAGGTGGGGTTTTCGCGGGGCATTTTTTTCTTTGAGGATGTATTCGATGTGTCCTCTGCTGTATTTTCCTTTCCAAGTTCAGTGCCGATAAAGCCTGTTCTTGATTCCACAGTATTCACTTTTTTTTTAAGGCAAAAACAATTGGAGACCATAAAAGACAAAAAATCAAATGGATATTCTGTAAAATACCACTCCTACACACCTGTTTCCCCAGAGATCTGTATTGTAAAGTGGGGTCGCGTTAATCCAGGTTTGGCTACGCGGGGTGCTGCTGCCACGTACTTCGCTGCAGTCACCCCTCATTCCCTCAAGCAGTGGCTGTACACAGAGCAGCAAGGCTGAAGGGACGGCCATGGGGCCAGTTTAACTCCGGGAGAAGGATGTCCCCACTGCCTTTAAACCAATGCCGAGAGTTTCTTATCGGAAAAATCGTCGTTGGAATAACCTTTGCTAGATTGTTATTGCAGTCCGGTTTGTTCCATACAGGAAAATGAAGGTCTGCCTTTAAAAATAACGGGACATTCTAATCACCTTGTAAAATGTGTGTAAGGAATTGGGGAATGACCTGACGTGCTACTCAGTGTCGACGCTGGAGTTACGATCCCTTTCATTCCTTGTGGAATCATTTAAGAAGTGGAGAGAAATACTGTCATTGGATCCATACAGAGAGTTTTGGGAGAAGGTAGAAACCATTTAAAATGCTCACGGGAGTGTGTCGCCACCCCTCGATTCCTCTGAAGCGGAGAAGCCGAGGGTGGCACTGGCTTGGCCGTGGTGGTGTTTCGACTGGCCTTTTCCCTCCAGCTCCTGGGCAGTGAGTTACTCCCCGAACTCGATCCTACAGACACCGACTGCCGGACAGAGCGTCCATGACTCCCTGCTCCGAGAGGCGCTCTCTGGGAGGTCTGACCAGAGCTGTCACATACCGGTTATCCTATGCCTTACTGGGAATCCCTGAAAAGCAAAGTACAATGAGATTGAAACCCACAGGCCCCTTTGGTATTAATTCTACTCAGTGTAAGCAGTATAAAGTCAATATAGTGAGAAAATAAGATTGCACAGTACAGAATACCATATTTTGTCAATGATGTGAAGACAGAGCAAGGAAAAAGAAGCACATTTGTAATAGCACAAATTCACAATAACTCCACTGTGGCATTTGGCATTGTGTTTCTGAAACGTCGAAGAAAAGGGGGTAGATATTTGATCCAGCACCAGTGATTTCTTGCCTTTTTGATCAGTTTAATTGCTGCCTGATACTTCAGTTTCTTTCAAAGCCTTGTGTTTCGCACAGGTGGTTGATTTGTCAGTAACTTATATTCCTTCTGCACTAATTAATGAGAAAAAAAGAACCTTTTAAAATTAGGAAGTCCACAGCATTCAGTTCTGCTAATTTCCTCCTCAAACTGGAATTACATGAATAACTTGTAATTTTGGCCAATGTATAGATTTTGGCATGTGATTGATGAATATTCCACAAATACACGAGTAGCCCAAGGTCTGGAATGCAATATTCCCGGTGAATTAGTTCCCAGGGCCGCCGAGCTACGTGCAGGGGGAGGTGGGAGAGAGAAGAGTGTTACACCCTGAGAGCTGGGGGCGAGTCCACCCAAACTTCCAGTGAGTTTGAAGGGGAAGGGAGGGTCAGCCTTAGGAACGTGTGCTGCGGCCCAGGGCAAGTTCACCTCGAAACAACCCGATTCTCCTCGCGCAGAGAGGGGAAGTCGCGACCTCGCGCGGGAACTGCGAAGGGAATCGAGCAAAATGCCAGTTGTGTGTGTGCGTGAGAAACGGGGCTGAGGGAGGATGATGAAAACGGGCACTCAAGCTGCAAATTACGGACCTTGGGCTTCTCCCATCCCAGAAAATCCCTGTTTCTCACCCAGACTGGTTCCCAGCCATCGCTTGGCAGCGTTGCCTCCGCCTTGCTGGGAGCCAGTTCAGAGTCACACTGGTAACGACGTTACTGCCTTCACTAACAGAAAAAAGACACCCACAGAGACACATTTTTCTGCTGATTTGCCCCTTTTCTGGTTTTACTTCTATAGATACTGTATGTGTAGCATTCTCCAAGGCATGCTGGGTAAAATATACTATGCAAATGTGTACAGTGTTGCATGCTTTGCTCTCCCTCCGCTTTTAGTGGCTTTCAAAGAGAAAAAAAAAGGAAGTGGTGTTATTTTTGTGATCAGAATCATTTAAAAAGAAACTGCAGACTGCATGCGGATAGTATCCTCATTTCTATGGACTTGTTTTATGGAATTTAGATGTACAAAAATGCATTACAATAACTTTTCTACAATAAATGAAAAAAAAAACCCTACAAACTCTCTCAAAGCCTTTTAAGTCTCTTTGTATTCTGCGCTCGAGGTTGGAAAAGCTCCGCAGAGTCACCTGAGCAAACGGCTCAGCAGGTTTTATTGTTTGCTGACAGCTTTTGGCAGCAGCTTCACGTGGGAGCGTTTCTAGTAGAAATTGATTGAATTCTGAAGAAGGAGATGCATCTGCTCTGTGAAATGAGTGGTGTTTATTCTTAAATCTAGCTGCTTTTAAATAGCTGCAAATCAGCAGTTCGTGAAGACGTGCAATACCTCCGTTTTCCATCAGAAGTACACCGCTTCCAGCCAGCTGCTCAGCTGAAGGCTCCTCATGAACGTTGCTCTCTCTGGATCTGCTCCTCAGTGTGATCTCACACCAGTTCAGAATCGGTTCCTAGACAGACACCAGTATCAGAATGACGTCAGCTGTGATCTTCAAGGTCCCTTCCTACCCAAAAGGATAGAATGAATCATTAAAATACTGTTTTACAGTATCTTGAAAACAAGACAGCACTGAAAGATGCTGCCTCTAGCAGAGTTCCCTGCTACCTCTTCCAAAGAGCGAGACGCAGGACCCAGCAACCTGACAGGGATGCTGTGCTCATCAAAAAGCCTGGAAGCAGCCGCAGGGCCCGACCCAGCTGCACAGCAGCAGAGCCCCCCCCAAGCTGTCAGGCTCCCCTGTGCCCCTGCCCTTCTCCCAGGTTCGTGCTGGCTGCTGCCGGAGGGGAGAGCGGGGCTGGCCATCGGCGGGGCTCGGGCACGCGGCGTTCCTCTGGCATCGCTTGGGGCT
>NW_010248671.1:0-25368 GCF_000690775.1 Eurypyga helias
GCTTCCTTATTTCTTTTTCCTCTGAAACTTCCCTTCCATAGGAGGAGGGGAAGGGGGGATTTGTGAGAGCAGCTTCATGATATTTTGCTAGCAAGAGTTAAACCACGATGGACCTGAAATAAGTTTTCTTCTTCTCCTTCCTTGTATCTCACCCTAAATTTGTTTTAAACTGTTGTCAGCTTATTATAAAAGACAGCACACAGATTTCTGGATATGGTTTTTGGACCTAGTATTTCATCCCAGTTTATGTCCACAATGAAAATGAGACATTTTATTCTTCATTTTTATAAATCACAGAAGATAGATGAAAACAATGAACAAAAAAAAAAAAATTTTTTTTTTTAAATGTCACTATGAGGCATAACAGAGAAGCTCTTCAAAGGATATTTGACTGCATACAAACTATGCACAGCTTCTTAGAACCTTTTTCCTATTATTCTGATTTTTACTAGTGAATTTCCCTGCCCCCAACATACCATGTAGCCCTATTCTAACCTCTTTGGCTTTCTACAAGTCTTTATCTGGCTACTGTTGTGTGTAGCGTAGCTATTGCAGAAGAAAAATATTCCTTAGATAGAGACTTTAACATGACAAACTCCTTTGTAAGAAAGAGTCTGAAATCAAAGAAAGCATTTTCCCATCATTATGTTATTTTCTCCTTCAGAATGAACGTGAGAGGCAGTGGGAGAATCAAAAGAGCAGAAAGTCAAATTACGGCAGAGAGTGTTTTTCCTAATACCTGCTGAAGCAGGTATTAGGTCACAACTAAAGAGAACAAATGAAATTAATGAAATGAATCTTCAGACTTCAATCAAGAGCAAAAAAAATGTTTTGCCTAAAGACACAGGATATGAGTGTTACAGGTTCAGTTGAGAGCAGCCCTGAGGAGAAGGACTTGGGGATATTGGTGGATGAAAAGCTGGATACGAGCCGGCAGTGTGCGCTGGCAGCCCAGAAAGCCAACCATATCCTGGGCTGTATCAGGAGAAATGTGGCCAGCAGGGTGAGGGAGGGGATTCACCCCCTCTGCTCTGCTCTTGTGAGACCCCACCTGGAGTTCTGCGTCCAGCTGTGGAGCCCTCAACATCAGAAGGATATAGACCATTGGAGTGAGTCCAGAGGAGGCCACGAAGATGCTCTGAGGGCTGGAGCCCCTCTGCTATGGGGACAGGCTGAGAGAGTTGGGCTTGTTCAGCCTGGAACAGAGAAGGCTCCGGGGAGACCTTATTGCACCTTCCAGTACCTGAAGGGGCTACAAGGAAGCTGGGGGGGACTTTTTACAAGGGCCTGTAGTGACAGGACAAGGGGTAACGGGTTTAAATTGAAAGTGGGGAGGTTTAGATTAGATATCAGGAATAAATTCTTCCCAGAGAGGGTGGTGAGGCACTGGAACAAGTTGCCCAGAGAAGCTGTGGATGCCCCATCCCTGGCTGTCATCAAGGCCAGGCTGCAGTGGAGATCTATCAATGGAAGGCATTTCCTTGGCTTTCTGGAATACACTTCTGCACTGAGGATTAGTGGAAGTACCCAAGCTGTTAATTTCTGCTTTAGAAGACAGCATGACAGAGAAGAGGTATTATGAGAATTCATAATCTTCAAAGTTATTCTCAGCATAAAAAGTCTGAAATAAGCTATGTACATAGGCCTTCAGGGTCTTATATCTTGCCTATTTTATCAAGTCTTGATTAAATGAATATTCACAGAGTGCAAGAAATATCAGAAAGCATCATTCAATTAGTCTGTCTGCTTTATGCAATCATAGGCTGACTCACTATGAACTTTTCTATTAATTTTGAATCTCTAAATTTTACATTATTTTGTCTTGAAAATACATCCTTCCTTTCTTTCAAAAAGCTGAAAACACTGCACACTAAGTTTTTTCAGATATTGTTTTGGTCTTCTTGAATGCAATAGCTGGTCCAGTGCAGTTGCTATAAATAAACATCCACTACATTGCAGCAACTGACCTTTGGCCCACTCTTGGTCTCTCCCAATGCTAAAGTAGAATTCACTAGCTTAAACTGTTAATCATGACCAACAGCTCTGATGACACATCTTTCTTAAACAAATAATGCACCAGTGTTGCATTTGGTGGTAACAGGGTGCAGACTAATACTACCAAAAGGACAAATGACCTTGAATGTTTTAGAAGTCATTAGTTAAGCACATTACCTAGTTTAAGATGTTCTCGCATCACTTGTGTTACTTTTCAGGGCCGAGTCATGGTATCTCAGCAGTGTTGCTGGACTGTGTTAAGACAGGTTTTTGAAGTCTGACTTTGAAGTCGCATTGGAAAGATCTCATCCATTCACCCCAGGAGGAAGACGTTTCATAATGCTTGTAAATAAACAGTCTCTTGCTGTCCAAATTACGAGCAAGTAATAATCAAGCAAAAAGTCCTATTTGCACTTCAACTTTCCATGTTCCATTCTCACACAGATTTTAGTTTTACTTTTAAACTTTACCTTTACTGGAAAGTAGTATTTTAGAGGCATTATTATATATTTTCTTCAAAGAGCAGGGCTAGCTGACTATACAGCCAGTTTCCAGAATTAAATGCAGCTTCTTAAATTAATATATTTTTACTGCCACCCATGATTTTCATTGCAGTAAGATACAGGGGAATAATTTTTAAGAACAACAGTATTGTGTTAGTATTCAGAAATCCCAGTATCTAACTACACTGTGCGTTACACAAACACTGAAAATGCTCTGCCTACAAACTTCATCTCCTTCAAGTGTTAAGTGATACAATATTTATAAACATATGAAAGATAAATGTGAAACAGACGTAAGTTGAAATATCAGAGCAGAGCTATGTAATGACAGCACACTGGGTGCCAAAGATTAGTGTTTGTAACTTTCCTTCTTGTTGCTTCTTGTAACGCATTGTTGTAATTATTGCTCCCATGGCTGCAGCTGCCAACACAGACTCTCTCAACAATACCTAAGAATAGACATCTGAGCATCACATGAGTTTCATTTCTTCTCTACTGTGTAACCAGCATTCGTCAAATTATGCTTTACATAAATTTGTAACGATTGCTCTATAAAACAAAGACATACGAATAGATATAAAATTATGATGAGAGATGTGCTGGCAATTAGAATGAAACAGCTGTAATTGACTGGAGGAACTAGTGACAATATCAGTAATCCTCGGTCTCCAGACTAGTGGATGTTTTGTGATGCTATATGTTAAAAAAACAATAGTCCCCCAAAAGGGCTACAGCATCTGGACATAACCCCATTTATTATCATCAGAGTCTTTCCACAGTGGCTCTTCTGCTCCTTCTTCAGTATGTTTTACATCCCAGACTCCCCTATTCAACAGACCTAAAATAGGCCTGCCTCTTCCATCTTCACATCTGCACTTTACACTTACAAAGTAACTTCCCTCACTGTACCACGAGCTTTCCATACCAGCAAGGAGCTTCCTGCAGATCTCACTGAGAGGAGTTATTGGGAGGGGTATGGGGGAAGGGGTGGTGTGGTGAGAGGGGAAGGGAAGATGTTAAATGACTATGCAGATACAATGCTTCCTAAAACCCTTATTCTTAGCTTAGAAATATATCTGCTTGCCTGCAATAATCGGGTGCTATAAGAAAAGCAGTAATCACAAAAATCAATCAGTTGCCTACAGAAAAAAGTCTTCTCTTGAAAGCAAGCTAAGGACAACTGTTTTCCTAAACTAGGACAACTCAGGTTTAGCAAACTAGCTTTAACAAACCAGCACTCTGTCAATCCACCCTTATGGTTCTTTCTCTGGTTGCCACTCAGCTTACATTTTCACTGTCACCCATGACACACTCTGGAGACATATGATTCCTTAAGTGAGTCAGATTTTAACTTAATCCTGCATCTTTTACTGCCTCACATCAGACTTGCTGATCAGCCTGCAGGGACCAGAACAGTTTCCACAAAAAAAGATTATTTTAAAATAAGAACAGAGGGTGGCATTGTGACCTCCAGAACATAAACCAGGACATGGAAACCCAGTTCCAGCTTTGACATTAAAAATTAATGGGAGAAGGTTGCTGCCATGGGAAAAAAAATAATAAATAAATAACCACACACAAATTAAAACTCTCACTCTTGAATCTCAAAGTATTTTGGTTGTCACCCAAAACCAGAGTAAAATCCTGCATGTTCCAAACATTAGTTTAACTTCTTTTATAATTAGCAAAGCAGCTGTCATAATGTAAGCCCTGCAAGAAAGATATCTTCAGGAAAGAAACGGAAAAGGAAAGGTAAAAGCCTTATCCTTTCATGACTCTGTTTATTTGATTGATTTATGAGCTTTCCACTCAGTGTCAAAAGGTTTGTGGAAGTCAAATTCCAAACAAGGCAGACTAAGTGAAGAAGCAGAGAAACAGCCTCTTCTGTTCTTCAACGTTTAAGTGCATCAATTTGTTACCTGAACACACTTTTCATATTTTGTTCTATGATTTCTAGAGACAGCAGGTAGCTTGAGGCTGTACGCTACCAGAACAATTGTAATACTGATTGGAGGGGGAGGGCTATAATGAATCATGCACTGAATTGAACAGGATTAATTGAAAATAGTTTTCAGCAGTCTAACAAAGATATGCACATGAGTGTGTTTGGATTAAACAGCTCAGCCAGTCTGATAGTCACTCTCGTTTCACCGTTGTCCAAGCTGCCTGACCTCCACCCTAATCCTATCCATATAATCATCTGTGCACTTTTCTTCTAGTTAAATTTTCTCTCAGTTTAATCAGCTTAATTGACCAATTCAGGAAGCACTCTGGTGGAACAGAACTGGCAGGGATGTATGGCCTGGAGTGGGACTGTACCTTTCATAGGTGACTATATTTTAGACCAGCTTATCTGACTCATCTCATACAAGATTTTTCATAAGCATCCTATCCCTTCCAAACTGCACAGCTTCCTACTTCTTGGTTCTTGTTATGTTACCTGAATCACTTATCCAATTGCTATATTCTTCTTCCACTGAATTTTGCAGTGGAGAAATTGGAAATAAGGAGAAATGAAACTAAGGAGAAAGAAATCTACCTTCTCTCTTTCCTCCTCTAGAAACATCAGATATCATGTACATCTTAAAAGAAAAAAAAAAATCCTTTTTTCCTTTTTGTGCTGTATTTTGATTTTAGTCCTGTTAAACTCACCGATCCTTTTTCAAATCAAACCCAATGAGAAAGTGCATGCATGTGATAGTAATGCTGTGAAATTATGTAAATGCAGAAAACAAGACATGCTTCTTAAGCTTCCAAAACAGTCTATGTCACTCTGAATACATCCTGCTAATCTAATACCATAAAATACATCGAAAATATTAACTTTTCTGAAGGAAAAAGACTAAAAAAATTTGAATTTCAATTTAACTAACAGCCATCACACTTTATGCCAATACTATAAATATCCAATGCATTTGTGTTGTTACGAAGCATTCCATTTCAGCACATCCAGACTGGGGAAATGGGGTACAAGAATTTTGGACAGCCTTTTTTAAGAAAATAAGCCTGTCCTAATATCACAGTGTTATTCCATACAGTGGCAGTATTTTTTCTAAGAGAACTCTACTGCAGTTGGCTTATCACTGCAGAAATGTTGTGAATAGCTTTGACAGACAGGCGTTTTGCAATGAGAAGGTCATAGGCTTAGTTTGGATCTTCCCTTGTCTGATTAGACAGAGTATTTTACCACAATTGGCTCTAGTCACTGACTGATTTTCATTCTCAAATACCTGTCATCACCGTCACTGATGCATTCAGGAAGAGCAATACTACAGCCAAACAGCATGATGTGTTGATAGCAGCTGAGACGACTGAGATAACTGAAGAACTTCAGGAACTTTTCCATTTCAATACTTTTGACAATGGAAAGAACTGAAGTTATAGTGGTGTAGTTATATGGCAGCATTTGGCACTGGCTGTTGGTGATATTTATGCAGGCACCTGTGAAATCAAAACAGTATATTTAGAACACAAGTATCACCGGTTGATAGTTGGTTCAAAGCATATATTGAATTGACTAGTCAGCACATACAATATAGGAGAAATACCTGTACCTCACAGGTAAGATGACATTCCATATCACGATCATAATACTGTCAAAAAATAAACATCTAAGAAAAAAAGCAATCTGAAGAAGCTTGGTAGCTTAGTTTAGAAACAAACAAAATCTCATAGTTTTACAATCCTCTGACCCTCTGCAAAACTGGTCTAGAAATAACACAGAATAAATTTCTTTCTGACACAGGTTGGATGAACACACCATAGCCTAGATACAGTCAACTTTAGCTGAAACTAAGAATGGAAGTCATACAAAACAATTAAGGGTTCTGAAGCTGCTCTGGTTCTGGTGTATCCACAAAGTTTCTCTTTTTGCTACCATTCCACATTGCATCTAGTTTTCCTGCCAAAATCATCCACTTGCTTACCTATTTTTCGCAGGGTGATGGTTATACCTCCACAGTCTTTCTTCTCTATCCTACCAACACAGAATTGTCTCATCTTCCAGGTGGAACACCTACCTTCTCCAACACTGTTGTCTTGCTCCTGACCTACCAGAGCAACCTTCCTCTGCTAATGCCCTGTCAGGTGCAGTAGCCTCTCTCAGCTGTGCATGATCAGCAGGTTAACGTGCTGCATGAAGTTCTGAAGAGTGAGTTTCACAAGCCATACACCAAGTTCAGAATTTTCATCAAGAACAAACTATTAAAATCTAATATTTATGACAGCTCCCTACTTCGATTAAGGCCTTTCTAGGCCACCTAGTCAGGTTCTGGCAGCATTTCTTTCACACTCAGAGCATAACCACATCATTGTACAATTAGCAGGGACCTTAGCACATTCTCCAGACCAGACTCTGCCAAAAATCATGCTGCAAACCAACCAAACTCCTGCTAAATGACCGTCTCAACTCTAGCCTTTTGAAGGAGGAAAACTCTTGAGCACATTCAAATCTTAGCACTCCTGTTCTCATTATCTGGGCAAACTGGACACAGGTAGCATCAAATGAGGTAGATCCTTTCCACCATCAGTCATTTTGGGACTGGCTTCTTCCAAGAATTGTGTGGGTCATTTATGCCCAACCTCCTAACTTGATAAAAGCTGGGGATGTAAAGCACGCAGAATGGAGCTCTAAGGGTTCAGCAAGTCTCTCTCTTCCTCACCTTTCAGTCTAGACACAGTCTTCAGTGTCTAGATGCACTAGTGGCAAATGCTGGTATCTATGGACTAATAGAAACTCACATAAGAGTAGGAAGGTTTCACTGAAGCTTTTTCAAGTTGCAGTGTCTATGAAGGGCTGGACAAAAAGGGTGGGTTTCAAATTTTATCTAGGCTAGGTAAAAAACAATCTCTTCTTTTTTTTTTCAGTAACTGATGACTATACTCATAGTTTTCCCCTTTGTCTTCTCCCTCTCCAGAAATCTCAACAAAATCTAAGGAACTGAATCTTGCCTCACTGAAATAACAGCAAATCTCTCCCCTCGTGCTAATCAAGCTAAAACTATGTCTGTAAGTCCCTGTGTTAAGATCTCCTTCCCCCAGTACTGCCAACAAGAAATCTTAGCACCAGGGTACTCCCACTTTCTGCTACAATTTCCTCTCACTCCCACAGTACAGTGACTAAGGGATCTGTTCATCCAGGAATTACATTTTTCTATGTAATTCAGGAACAAAATCTCCATTCAGAATTAAAAGTAAATGCTCAGAGATCAGCAAAAAAGCAGTGAGCCTCCAAATTAAGAGAACTTTCAAAATGGCAGAGTGCAGTTTTCAAAAATGACTATATGAGTTAGAACGACATGCCAATGGTTTTCAGTGCAACCTCTGCTCTCAAGTTGTACGGATAGTTTTGAAAAATACCACCAAGATGATCACCAATCTATGTGTTACACTGTGAGACTAAAATCTGGTGATATGGAAATAGCTTTCCAGGGGAAAGAGAAAAGACGTGGAGGGAAGGGATGTAAATTCACTTCAGAATCACAACCTGTTCTTTTAAAGGATGCCATCTCTTTCATGACTATTCACTCTCTGACTTCTGCAGAGTATCTGGACCTGCTATAAAAATGTAAATTCTCCCTCCTTTCTTTGTAGTTGAACAAACTCATTGCCATTTATTTGTACTGCAAGATACTTTTTTCTGTAACTTTTTTTTTTTTTCTTTGGGAAAGCTTCACAAGAAAGCACAAACATTCTGATTGAAAGATTAAAAAGATGGAAACTTTTACAGCAGAAATTCTTCAAACTGCTAAACTCCCCCCAGTTATCTCTTGCCTACATTTTTTGCTGATGCTAGGACTGCATTTTCACTACCTGTTGTGATAAGAGAATAACACACCCACACAAAATTCTGGGTCTCCCTCACCCACAACATTTTCACACTGAAGTTATTCAAATAAATCAAATTATCCTAAATTGGGGGAGGGTTGGAGGCATGGGGAAAGCACATACAGCTTACACAAGTGGAATTTCAAGAAAATTATTCACAAAATCATCATGTAACTCCTGAGGCACAATTGCAAAATACTCCCTGCCGCGGCATGTGCCAAGAAGCAGTGACATTTTGGCTGAGATCATGTGCATGGGCAGCTTTAGACCTTTTAAAATTCACACAATCCTGACAGAGAAGGGCTACAGTTCCCTGGAGCCATCTGATCTTTTAGGAGTACTCAGTGGCTGGACAACACAGCACTGAATCAAACATTCATGGCCAAGATGATGGAATTTTATAGCAATTACACAAGAACTTTTACAACAGAGAGAGATGTAAGGAGGGACTAAACCCAGGATCTGTCCTTGCAACAGAACCCCAATCCATCTTCAGTTCTGTGAATCTTGCATTCCTATAAAAGGATATCAGTTCAGTATTAGTCCCTGGCACATCCGTATCCTGGAAAACTCTTCTGGAAAACAGGTGCCTGGGTTAGAACCTCATCTTTTTAACATGAGTCCTCAAGCCACTTCTATTTTTTGTTCCCTCATTCCATTCACACAGCAAGTAAATTACAGTCTAACAGGTGAGTGTCCCATACCCTCCACACCTCTGAGTCAAAAAGCATCACTTCCCAGGACCCACTCACTGGCTCACTTGTGCTGGCTCACAGAGCTGCAGAGCAGAGATGCATCAGCTGTCTCCAAGCCAGCCCATAGACCTCTAACCCAGCAGCAGGCACACATACTGCTTTGCAGGAGACCTCTCAAATTCCACAAAACTGCATAAATCAGTCATCCATCTGGTTGCTCAGAGAAGCTGTGGGTGCCCCATCCCTGGTCATCTTCAAGGCCAGGCTGGATGAGGCTTTGAGCAACCTGGTCTAGTGGAAGGCGCCCCTGCCCATGGCAGGGGGGTTGGAACTAGGTGGTCTTTAAGGTCGCTTCCAACCCAAACTGGTCTATGATTCTATGATCCTTTGAGTAAAATGTTATTTCAGAGCAAGGTTGTTTCACCTAAACTGAGACCAGAAGAAAACTCAAAGATTCTCTATTCTGATCCTTTGCACAAAACAAGCCCCTGTATTAATTCTTCCATCAAGCCTAACAGCTTGTGATAGACAGAACTTATCTTTCAGACAGGTGTGTCTGGTCAGTGCCAAATTGCTCTGTACGTAGGCACACAGTGATTTGGACACAGCATTCTACACAGCAAGGAACGATTTCTTTTAAAGGACGTTAAAAGTAAGAGAAAATCTATTTAAAATACAAGCAAAAGGGACTGCTTATTTAATGAGGACTAGGTATTTAAATAAAAATATGAAAGAGAGAAGGTAAAAATATATTTTAGGAAAAATAACAGTGGGGTTTTTTTTTCAAATAAAGAGAAAATCTGAATAATTGCACTGACCAACAGCCACAGATATAAGAAAATATTTCAGTAAACCTCAAAATGCATAACTATTTTACCAAATTGCTAAATTCTGCTCCATATGTACAGGCTAAATGGGTTTTATAAACTATGTGGCCCTGCAGTGCCAGAAAGCTAATCTGACTGATGGTATAACATACTAGTACTGAACAGGTTACAAACCAAGCAGGAAACAGGCTAGAGAAGAAGATAAATGCAGAATAGATACAGAAAAACCTCAACCCATTTACATAAACTAGTTTTGGAAATACCTAGCAGGGGAAAAAAAAAAAAAAAGAGCAGTGAATGGGAATAACAACATGTGAAAAAGCTGTAGATCAGAACAGCATGGTTCCTAATTATATGGGTCATTTCTGACATTCATCTAAATTAAGAGTTTTCTGTTTATCGCCAGCTATTGCCAGATGGACTGAATTGGTAAAAAAGGGCTTCCTTCTACTCCAACAATTGCAACGCAAGTCTACAGTTTTATATTCAGTGCTGCTGAAACTCATTTAAACAACATGTTTTCCCTTTCCCTCTCTCCTCCTCAGATTGTTCCCAGATTGCACTACCTTTGGACTGCATCTGCA
The DNA here is from genome assembly GCF_000690775.1 of Eurypyga helias. Classification (NCBI taxonomy): domain Eukaryota; kingdom Metazoa; phylum Chordata; class Aves; order Eurypygiformes; family Eurypygidae; genus Eurypyga; species Eurypyga helias. The sequence continues at coordinate 10,431 of NW_010248671.1, forward strand.
CAAAGGGAACTGGATTAGAGGACTGAGCTGACTGAAAATAACCACCTACATTCTCTCACAAAAGGCAATGTTTATGGCAGCCCCAAAGAACTGCAACTGGAACTACAGCTTTAGCTTAATTAATCCTTCTAGTTTTAAAATGCTCAACCATCCCTGTAATGATAAGGTCACGATTCCTCACCCAACAGCGGTTGTTGCTTCTGGGTGTTTTTGAGGCCATGCAATGAGCTAGCCCTGGGCATTAGCCTGCCTGAAAAAAACAGCCTTTCCTCTCCTCTCCTGCTGCAAATTGTGAATTTTTGGTGGGCACAAAGTGGAAGAGAGAAAGAGAGGAAAACATAGCTACTTCGCTCAGATCAGATCGTTGGGTTGAATAGCTTTTTGGCAGCATTTGTTCAGGAACATGAGAAGAGGCAGCGGAGTGGCAGGAGCCAGTGGGTAAGATCAGAGCCTGCTCACAGCAGCCGAAGCAGTGCTTTTGCAGAATGTGTTATCACTACCCAGCACCAGAAAGCACTTTTAAAGAGTTAGGAATATTTGAATTGTACTACCAGAGTCAATTCCTGCCTGATGAGAAACAAAAAAAGAACTTTACTCTAAAAATGGAATAACAAAGTTGGTGCTACTCTGCATTCTAAATACCCATTTTCTAACTTGCGCTACAAAACCAGATCTGGGATCTTTCCTCCTGGCATCAGCCATTTAAATGCAATACTGTTACATTATGCCTTCAAGTTAAAGCTAATGTGAACTGACCTAGAGCCTAGCTAGGGTCTGTTTTGCCTAGGATTGTTGTAGCAGATCTGCAAAACAAGCCTCTGTCTTGGGTATGCAAAGCGTAACACAGTGTATGGAAGTGCTTGATGATGAAAGTATTAGGCCCGATTTACAAATCCCGGATCAAAGCTGGGTTTGCTGATATTTCAATTAGAAATTAATCTTTTTAATCAGAGAAACTTTTAAAGAACATCTTTAAGTAACTGACGAAACTGTTCAATTTGCAGGAGTAACCACCACCCGCGTCATCACAGAAGTTAGTTTAGAACACTCTCAGTACTAACACAGTTGCAGTCCATAAATTCACTGGTAAAGCCTCGCTAACCTCAAGTTAAAATGGCAACATTCACCTGGCTCTTTCATAGCAAAAGATCAACGAACGTGGAATGAAATCTCACCTTCGATCCTAAAATGTCTTGAAAATTTCTAGGAATCCCATTTAAATGAGCAAAACCAAATCAGACTCATCCATCCTAACTTAGAAACTTGTCTAACTTGCCTACAGCAGCAATTTGCAGACTTTTTGATATGGGAATGACCTGCAGCAAATGAAGTTTTTCCAATCCCAAATTGCCATGTCCTCCTGACCTTGAAAGGATCTTGTGGCTCTGCTTGATTTCATAATCTCATATGCAAGACATATGAAGCTACAGCATGCCTTGTTTACCTCCTCTGTCCTGTTGCTATTGAATATCCAGATTGTCATGGACTTTTGCTCCAGATCAAAGGAGCATGGCATTCCCCTTTGCACCTGGTCTTTTCAGAAAAACTTCTTTCCAAAACTCATTACTGTCTTCAAAAATTGTAATGCTTCTTTTCATTTACTATGACATCTTGGTACATTTTTCATTTCAATTAAAACAGAAGATGGACAGATTTTCTTGGCCTCCCTCCAGTTATGAATTTCTCATGTACAGTCCACTTGGGACTGAACATCTATTTACTCTGTAACTCAGGAAAGCACCCCAATAAGTGATTGTCTCCTGGCACACTTCAATAGATCCCAGGAACTAGGATCTATCCTTTGGAATCCACCCGGCAGGGAAATCTACAAACTGTTTCCTCCTTAGTTCAAGTATCAGGAGTTAAAATCAACTAGTTCACAACAAAAGTATAGTCTCTGCAACGTTTTCACATGAATGCTAGCTTGAAAACATGGTTTCTACAACTCATGGCAGCCTCCGTTTCCTGACATGAGGGACAGCTTGGCTGCCGAGTGTGTATGCCGGGTGACTGTTCTCTTCTAAATACATTTTCAGACCTTTGTGTGCATTTTTTCCACACTCCTAGAAGAGATGCATGGTTGTTCTTTTCCAGGACACATTATATTGTAACAGAAAACGCCAACCAACCCTTACAGAACAGCACGTAGTCAAGTCACAGTACTGAAGAAAATAAAAAGATACATACAGTTTCTGGAGGAAAAAATGCCAACATTTCCACAACTAGGGAGAGCGCTAGTGGGATGCTCTTTTAACCCCTTGGAAAAGTACAGTTAATTGCAGGATTACAGATCCTAAGAAATTGAAGAAACTAATTAAATGTTAAAAGATTATTAAAATCAAAGTAGTAGTGGTGGTGTCATACTCATAAGCTTTAACACTAGAAGAAAAGTAAGGTCTGAAGGAAAATATATGTCTATTTACAACACCTGATACGGCTAGAATACAGTATTATTAGCTTAGAATAAAGTATTATTAGTAGTATTATTCCTGTCAAAGGAAAACTTAGTCAATAGATTATAATAGTTTGTGAGTGTCCTCTGGTCTTGACAGTTCTACCAACGGCTAAAACATATCACACCACCCTCCAGCCAAACACTTTCACTGTAACTACTGGTTCGTAGTTCTGGAAGGACTGCAGCCTGTGCAGGGACCCAGTGCTAAAACAGGGAAGAGACGTGAGGAAGAAGCAGAGGAACTGTTATGGACTGACCGCAGCCCCATTCCCCATCCCCCTGTGCTGCGCACAGCAGGAAGGAGGTAGAGGAGATGGCAACGAAGGAGTGAAGCTGACCCTGGGAAGAAAAGAAGGCGGAGGGAGGAGGTGTTTTAGTTCTTGCATTTGCTTCTCACCATCCAACTCTGTTTTTCACTGGCAATACATTCAATTCATTTTCCCCAAGTCAAATCTGTTTTGCACCTGATGGCAATTGGTAAACGATCTCCCTGTCTTTCACTCAACCCACGAATTTTTCATCGTGTTTTCTCCCCACACTGTCCTGTTGAGGGGAGGGAGTGGGAGAGCAACTGGCTGGATGTCTGGCAGCCCGCCAAGGGCAACCCACCACAGTCGAACAAAAATATTCTTTCTTTTCAAGTTCAAGTAACATGAAAGAATAATTGAAAACACTAAAACAGCTCTACAAAGGATATTTAGTTTCAACTCATGCACTGCCATACTGTCTTTTTAAATCTTTTCTTTAGCTAGCCCAGGTCCCACTTAGCCACGTCAGAGTCAGATAACTTTTCTGAGCTTCTCACTGCAGGAAGGTGACTGTGACTGGGAAGATAAACCCCACGCCAACCAAGCAGACCTTAGAGACACTGGTCTCAGAGTCACATGGAAGAATTTCAGGGAAATTGGGAGAGGAAGCCCGAGAGAGGGGAAATACATCTTTCTGTATGGAAGGCTAGGCAAGGAAGAGACAGGGACACATCAAAGATGCAGTAGCGAAATTAGGTCCTTTGGATAGTTCCTAGTAAAGGATAAAATCCTGAAGAGTCTCTGTGTAAGGCTACATCAATTATAAGAGTATACATTGGAGGAAGACATAACATGGACAGAAAACCCAAATCAAGCTGTGGAAGGAAATATCTTTTTAAAAAAATCCTGTCTTAATTCTTTTCAAGTCTGATCAACATGTCTATCATTTGTGTTATTTCCTTCAATATAAAATTCTCGGTTCTTCCAAAAAGTACATTGTTGGCCACTCTGCAGCTGTTTGCGTCAGGACATATTTGAATCACAGTTTGAAATCAATAAAGAAATTTCACAGACAGTTTGGCCATACCACTCAAAATATACCAGTCAATCCCAGTCACAATTTTCTTCATACTTTCAGGTTGGATCCAGTTCACTTGGCTTTGTTTTTAAATCAGCCAGTTAAAGATTTTTTAAATTATTTCTTTTTCTGCTTTCCCTTAGTATTTCCTCTTCAAGACTCCTGAAAACGCTTGTCTTTCACACATCTGTCCTAAATTTGCCTTTGTAAATAGTGAGACAAAGAATGCATTTCATTTCTTCAACAATTTCAAGCTCTTCAGTGTCTGAATGATTCTTGCCATCTGTTGGAGACCCCTGCTGTCTTCTCCCCAGAATCTCTCTTATTCTGGATGCAGTGGAAATTACTGTTCATATGACTTAACCTGCTATGCAATTACATTTCCTTTCATTTTCCATCTTTGCCTTCCCTTTACTTTCTGTATTACAATGTCAGATTCATTCTGTAATTTCTACAATCTTGTATTGTCAATACAGCTCTTCATTTCAGATAGAGCTTGTATGTCCCTATTTACATACTTTCTCCCCTACCCAAGACATAACAATTACTTATAATGAATGAATATTACCTTTCAATAATGAGTGCACTTATGAGTGCAATTGACCTTTCAATACATCCCACCTAGCTTGTGTTTCTTTGCTATTTTCTTTTACTTTAATTTCATCAGACTTTTCTGCACTTAAAGTCTTATGGTTTGGATAATACTTTTAAAAATTGTTTACACAACAATTTTAAAAATACTTATGAGGGTATAAGCTCTTCAGATACAGATCATTTGTGCCTACTTTAAAATTTATAGTAACTCGGGTTCTTTTTGCGTTGTTCCCCTAAACCTAAAGAACCATTACACTTTTATGTCACTTATCTCTCAGTTCCATTTTTTTCCTCATGGAATATTGAAACACTTTAAATACAAATAATACAGATGCATTTTTATCTAAATAGCATGCTAAAAAGTTGTTGTAACTACGGTAACTAGTCATCCTTCCAAAATTAAATCTATCTAAATGAGAGGATAACAATTTGCTTTACAAGCAGTTCAAAATTATACATGCTAATGGGAACATTAAAAATAGTGTTCTTAACTTTCTTTGCCTATATGTTTCAAAGGACTGAACTGAATATTTGGGACTGCCATATCAAGGTTTAACCTCTTGGATATCTAAAATGAGACATCCAGTTCTGAAAGGCAGTGAACATTCACAATGCACGAATCTCCATCTAATGAGAGGTGCACTATTTGGATGCCTCAAATCAGAGGTCACGGGTTTGGGAAAAGTTGCAGAGTGTCTCTGGTAGACCATGGGTAACTATGGGAATTCCTAAATTTAGCACTGTGCTCAAAATCCTGCTAAGAAACTGCATAAAATTCTTCATATCCCTGCATGCGGGGATTAAAAGGTAGCCACAGAATAAATGGACCGTTTTTTCAGAACCACTAAGTGCCAGCAGACCCCATTCAAATCCACAGGAGATAGGTGCCAACTAGTTTTTGAAAAGCACCAACTTTTGCATATTTGGAATTTCCATCTTGAGGCTTCTCTACTGACAGCATATTTTAAGCACGTGCTGAAGTGCTTTCTAAATAGGGATGAACTTAGGACACGCTCTAGTGTTGTTCTAAATAGTTGCCTTCCTTTTTTAAAGGTGTCACTCCCTTGACCTCTGTTGCTCCTTAAGTTTGACATGAGTCAAGACACATTGTCACCATAATACTGCGGAGGGGAGGGAAACTTGCTAAAGAGACATCTGTAAATGAAGCAGGTTCCAAATTCTTCACAACAAAGAAAGTGGCATGAAAGAAATTAAAGTAACACGATGAATGAAGAGCAGCTGAACACTGTTTACTCATCTCTGGTTTCTGCTAGGATCCTCTTCAATTGCCCGTATTCCCTTTGTACCTATTGAGGTACATTTGTACAAAATCAGAACAATATTTCAAACTTTCACTCAAACTGATGCCTAAAAGAGGAACATCATGTATGTAATACATGTCATCTGCCTTTGATTAGCTGAAAACTTCTGTTAGGAAAATACACTCAGTTTTGCAACGCTATTAAATAAGTGAAGTGTTTTGGGATATCTGGATAGGAGTAATTTTAAGAGCAATTCTATGCAGAAAAAACAAAACAAAACAAAACACTAAAAACTTGTAGTTGACCAGAAGTTTATTTTATAAGAAACTCACAGTTCAAAAGCATGCCATATCACAATTTTGTAACATCCCTAAGGCAATTACAGCAGATGCTTTTTTCCTGCTAAAATAATGCACTGGTGGATTACATCACTGTGATGGTTTACTACTGTAATCTCACCCCAACCATTTACCCAATAGCCCCAGGGTTTCTTCACTGAAGTACACCAGGCAACATTCTCCATTGTCTTACAGCTAAAACCAAGGTCCTCTTACACAACCAAAGCATTCTTTTATTATATATTCACTTTCTTTAAAAGTAGCATAAAAAGCTATAGTTTCAAGATTAAAATTAATCTCTAATTTTTAAAGATGGAGATTTACCAAGGAGGAAATTATTCTACAGCTATCTTTCACTAACCTGATGCCAACTACTACCACATAGGTTATTTGCCAAAAGAAGTCACAAGAGCAGCATGCAGTTTGTTGCTGTCTCCCACTTACATCTGCTCCCCATTAAAGCAATGATAAAACTATAGGGGGTTGCTCTATCACAATCAAATAAGAGGGACAGATTCACCCCCATCTGAGGTTGTTATGGTGATTATATGGTCACTCTATTAAGCAACTCAACAGAAGTGACTGTGGATGGATAAAATATTCTAGAGCCATAGCAGATTGCTTAGAACCTTATCCATGCTTCATGACCCACCCATTCTGACTCTTCATTCACTAGATCACTAAAACTCAGTATCCACAGATTTATTCCCCCACTGCATACATTGCAGGGCCTGATGTAGCTATACTGCTAAACTGTCCCTTTTACACCAGACCAAAATGGTTAGGTCATTTATTGTCTAAAGCACAAAGATCTGTCACAAGATTTCACAGATTTAATTTAGCAAACTGTTTTTGCTCTAAAACATGTTAGATGGTGTCACAAAAAAGAGAGTACTCCCTCAATAGTTTGAAACAAGGTCTTGTCAGCAAGGACTTAGAAGGGAACAGGCTTATACTGAAGGACTGCAGCCCACAGAGAAGACCCACGCGGGAGCTGTTCTGGGAGGACTGCAGCCCGTGGGAGGAACCCCAGACTGGGGCAGGGTAGAGATGTGAGGAGGAAGAAGCAGCACAGAGGAACAGTTATGGGCTGACCACAACCCCATTCCCCATCCCCACTGTGCCACTCACAGCAGGCAGGAGGTAGAGGAGTCTGCAATGAAGGAGTGAAGTAGAGCCTGGGGAGAAGGGCAGGAAGGGGGGAAGGCGGTTCAGTTTTTCTCTCTCTCACCACCCAACTCTGGTTTTGCTTGGAAATATATTCAATTAATTTTCCCCAAGTTGAGTTCATTTTGCCTTGATTTCCTGGTCTTTACCTCAGCTCATGAGCTTTTTCATCTTATTTTCTCCCTGTCCTGTTGAGAAAGGGGAGTGAGAGAGTGGCTGGGTTGGGCATCTGGCAGCCAACCAAGGTCAGTCCAAAACAGTACTGTCCAGTCAGCTTAAGTATGTACATTGACAATAAAAGGGTTTGTGGCATGACAGACCCTATGTTAAGTAGACTTAATACATAAAACTAGTTGTTAACCAGAAATGATGTAAAGGTACTAAAAAGTGCTAGATGACTTAGCTCTGAAGATTTTTTGTCACCAGTAGGTAAGTAAATCCTCTGTACCCATGCTGAGTGTAACAAAGCATTTATGTATATGATACAAGAGCACAGAAAAAGACAAAACAAAATGGGTCATCCTCTTTATATTTAGAAAGTATGTACGTCATACAAACACTGGGATGGTTCAAAATGTCTTTAAAACTACTAAGTTTGTAGTATCTTTTGCTCAAAAATGAGACAACTCCTTTTTAAAGTGCTGAAAGAAGACTCTATTTGCCTATTTGCATGTAAATTTAGGTTGGTTTAATAACTGTGTTGGGCTGGACTACATGAAAAAATGCTAAAAATGCCACAACCAAGACCGATAACATACACTTCAAGTTCCTGATGCCTCTGGAAATTAAAATCTAAGTCAAGCTAAGTGAGCTTGTTCAGCACATCTTCTGTAGACCTGCTTCTATAAGAACTAACCTGTGGTTAATTCCAGTTTGGCACCCAAAGCATTTCGCTTTGAGTCATCTTAAGTGTTTTGAAAACCAAATTTCAGAGAAAAATAGATGCCACAAATGTTTTAACATCCACACTGATTTGATCTAAAGGAACCTTCCCCCTTTCAAGAACTGCCAAAGCAAAAATAGATTCATTCCCAGCTAGCATAGGAACAAGTTCTTCATCACTTCCATATCACTCCTCATTTCCTTTGCAACAGACAAACTATTTAGTTGTAGCATAGAAATAGAAAGCTCATATCTAAAAGTATCCATTAAGCACCCAGGAAGTGAAGGAAAAGAAATGGTAATACTTAACCCTACACTCTGTCATACAAGTGCAGTATTACAAACAACTGTCAATAGCAGAGTTACCATTTCTAACAGTCTCTCTTGACAAGACCAAAATGCCACTGAGCTGACAAATATTTCTGGTCCCAAGACTGCTACCACAGTCAATAAATTTTTGGTAAACACTGTATCTCTAGCCAATGCAAAAGCGTGTACAAACAGTAATACCTCCAGTACCAAAATGCAAAAATGTAATGAAGAGATGGAAAAAATGTAAAAAGAAACTCCCCTCCTATCTGTGAAAAACAAACATTTCTTCTTTGCTAGAACTGAGATCCTCTACAGTTCACTGCAAAGTGGAAACAAGGATTAACAAGTGCGTAAGTAAAAGCACAAATAGCTTTTATTTTGGGTGATTACGGGCATAAATGCGGCTGCAGATTTTGGGAAATCTGGTTTATCAGACGCACTTTACACATGAAATGTCTTTGATCCCTAAAGAAAGGCGTAACAGGACTGCCTTTCTACAGCTTCAATACAGCACAAAGACAAAACCCCAAGAGGAGCAGAATTAAGTTTGTTACATTTACATGTGGGTAGACATTTGACAAACTCAGATCTCCTGAGGGCTCCCACTCATGTTTCAGTAACAGCCGTGGTAGCCTACACATTCAGGCAAGGTACTGTCAGTGTAAGTCTCTAACAGAAGGTCATGACTTTTCTTAGGTCAATTGACAGTCACAAACATTTCACAAGACAATTGAACTGATGCAATGGTGCAATACTGCTTCCTCTCGACCATGTGTGCTTGCTATTTCCTGTAAAACAACTTTGGTGCCAAACCACCCAAGACCTAACTTAGCCAGTGTTAGAGCTGAGTCAGCTCATCGAGGAGACAGCAGATGCCAGCGTGTAAAAAGAAACACACAGCGCTGTATCGCTTTGAGCAAAGGGAATGGGGACACCTCAGCACCACTAACCTCTCAATGACGCCCAGCTGAACTCGCAATAGCTTGGGCGGGGAGGAGGGAAACAAGCTTTTCAACAGCAAACCACATCTGCAGAGCCGAAATAGAAGTCAGATCCAACACTAGCCAAAAACAATTGCTCTGCATTTAACTTCGTTCAGCTAATGAATTATACCATTTGAAAGGAATGAGTGATTCTCAATTCCCCCTTGTGCTCCACAGGTACCAAAGGGAGAGGTGATAAGGCTACTGACCACCTGCAGTACAGAGAAAAACAATTCATTATCTCCCAGGTCACAGAGAGGGGATTAGCCGTGAGGGAAATACAACTCATATTTTAGATCACAGTTGAAGTGTTATTTTTTTAAGGCAATCTGTACCAGCTGCTGTGCAGTGGAACACCACATCCAGTCTGCACCAGACACTTCTTGCTCAGAGCTTAGTGCGGTCATAAATTCTAACTCCATTATTCTCCTGACCAAAGAATATTGCAGAAGGCTGGACTCTTCATCAAGCCACCTCATTTTTTGAAGTCCCACTTCTTTCACCAAGGTGCTTCCAGACAGTGCCCATCTCGGCCGAGGCACATTCTTGCTTCTTTAATCCCTTGGGCAGACACAGCCGAGAGCAGGTAAGCTCATTAGCCACAGCAGAGGCTGAACACCTACCTCCCAATGAGGTGTGAGCTGGCCGATATTCCAGATCTGTTATTTTGATTAGTCATTTCCTAATTACAGGATTCTTTAGAAATATGTCTCCAATTTGACTAAGAACCTACTGTTAAATAAACAAAAGGCACAAAATGAAATTAATTTTAGGATTAGATCTATCATTAGAGACTATTTTCCATGGCATATTAAGTTGGACAGGATTTTGCTATTGTTTCAAAACATGTGCGTGACTTTAGTACTCTTGATAGGCTTTTTAAAAAAAAAAAAAAAAAGAAGGATAAATAAAATGGTAACTTCCACAGGACCCAGGCAGGAATCCAGATGGTTTTAGTGGGTTGTTCTGGGTTGTTGGGTTTTTTTTAACAAATATGGTTTCAATAAGTGAAAATGAATGCCAGCTTCATTGACAACAACTAATTATGCACCAATACTGTTATGTTCAAAACAAAACAAAAAACCAGAGTGCTTTGTAAAAGACTTACAATAGTTGAGATATTCAACAGACTATGAATACGTCAGCATAGAAATAGGCTGTGCCTGAGCTGTCCCAGTTGTCTCTCATTAATTACCTTTCTAGAGTAGCCAAATTACTCTTCTGTTCTGTTCAGTAAGCAATTAGGATCCTTTTTTCCGGGCATATCTCACAATGATAACTTCGGCCCACCTCACTTTCAGACAAAATTAACACAGCAAACCCCTCCCTGTGAAATCTGTCCAGAAACTAAGAACAGAACACAGCCGCACGCTTGCTAAGCGGAACACTGGGTATTGATCTGTAAACCCTGGCTAATGAAGGACTGGTCAGTCTAACAAATTATTGTTTTCCCTATGTAAAATTCCCACAACTATGTTTTTCAGAGGTATCCTGCACTCTATCTATTGTAATCCATAATGCTCTTTTCATTACAGCACAGAGTCATTGTCTGTAAAAGATCACTTGCACTAGCCAGAAATAATGCAGCCTAGATCTTCTGAATTCGATAGCATCATTGGCAAAGTGTATGTCACAGAACATGATATACAACTTCCTGGGCCTTTGCTTTATTCTGAGGGGCTGCTACCGGCTTTCCTGTCTATATCCCTGGAATTTTCTTTTGAGCAGCATATTTTTAAAATATTCAGTGATGGCCTAATTCGGTGTATACCACTAGAAACTGAATGGTTCTCTTCACAGACAAGCCTAGCTACCTACTTTAATGGAGTAATTCTTTAGACGTCTGGTTACACCATTTGATTGTTGTGTGAACAAACAAGAATGCTGACAAACTTTCACAGCTTGAGCAATTAGAGGTCAAAACCCACACTCTTTTTAATGTAAAAGGATTAGAGCAACATACAGGTGTTTAAGAGATTAACAGGACTATAGAACCATAGAATCAGAGAGTGGTGTGGGTTGGAAGGGTCCTTAAAGACCATCTAGTTCCAACCCCCTGCCATGGGCACGGACACCTTCCACTAGACCAGGTTGCTCAAAGCCTTGTCCAGCCTGGCCTTGAAGACGGCCAGGGATGTCTATGACGTTTGCTATAACTGTTTGTCAGTCCAGGTTTTGTTTAAATCTTATGAACATGATGCTTGCAAGTTGCTTGTGCATACTGAGATTTTTAAGCCCTCGTACTTCAACTGCTCTTCCCAAAATGGAAAGTCCATTTGCTTCTTTCACATAATTCCACTAATAAATACAGATCGCTTCCTTCAATGTTCTATCTTACAGCACATTTTTTAATTGCCTATGTTAGTTAGAGAGAAACAACAAGTTTCCCCATGAAAATTAGGACAAAATTATCTCAAATAAACAAGCTCACCTTAAACAAACTGAAACATGAAACTTCTTTCAAACATGCAAAATGCTCAAGTTCTACTCCCTATGTATAATCATAGAAAGACTGCTTGAGGGAGTCCTCTGGAGTTCTCTAGACAATTTCCTGCTCCAAGTGAGATTGACACCAGCACATTGTCATCCATAACTTTGGCTGAGTCCTGAAAACTCCTAAGGATAGGGATTCCACAGCCTCTGTGGGCAATTCATTCTACTGCTGCACTATCCAACCAGTGAAAAATCTTTTCCTAATTTCTAGTCTGAAGTTCCTCTATTTTATTTCATTGGAGAGTATCATCAGGATTTTTTAAATCACCTGTTATAAAAGGTGAGAAAGACAGATTTTGTGTATGGATTAGTAGCTAAATTAATCTGTAACTGTATTGATTTATTTATCACTTCCTCAAATTCCCATCCCCATAACGATTTGAAAGCATGGTAGTCATTATGTTGTTCTTGCATTCCACATGACTGCAAAAGATGACAGTGCCTGTAAATCACTTCCTCTTCTATCAATACTCTGACCTCCCAGTTTTTGGACAAGAGTTTAGATCTAATCATTTTATATTAATGATGGTTCTATACCCTCACCTGGCTGCACTCTATCTATTGTAATCCATAACAGACCATGAAAAAGCATAAAGCAGATCAACTTTAATCAAACATAAAATCACATGCTGCTACCACATGTAAGGTGTGCCTTCAGAAACAAAGTGATCCATCATAATATAAAACAAATAATGTATTAACATCACCTTTTTGTTGAAATAACCACACAAATATTTTTTAAAACAGATTCAGAGAAGCTGATGGGTCTGAAAAAGAAGCCAGTGGCTGCAATTCTCAGCCAATTATCTTAATGTATGCCTTGTTTCATTGTTCCCACTCTTGAAAGCTTCTTGCCAGACTAAGCATACAATTTTTTGCTTAGCCTCTTGGTCAGCTCATGGTTCAATTTTGACAACAAACATCTGTTTAAACTACAAGCAACAAAGTATAAGAAACCATATTGGATGCATAAAAGGCCTAAAGCTGAAAAGACTTCTGTTCTTTAAGGTTTTAAAGGTACACACATCCATAACTCCAGAAGCACACACACAACACTTAAAGACAAGAACAAATCTGATTTTGTAGTTATTTCCAAGGAGAAAACCTCCCACTTCAAAGTAAACTACACTGCTGAAAGGCCAAAGAGTAAAGATACATGGAATTGTGAGGGGCATAGGATAGTTATTCATAGTCCTCATTACAGTAGTATTCCCAACAGATACTTGAGGTCTGTTTGATATCTTACACAGAACATTGTTTCATCAGACTGCCTTTGGACAGGTGATAATACACAAACAAAACAGTTGCAATAATGAGCCATGAATTTACTAATGGGAATTGAAATCACATGCTTAGCTAGAGGTAAACATATGAAAGTGTTTTCAACCTCATTACAATTCTCACACAATATTTGAAGTTTTGGGCAAACTTACTGCCACCCAGAAGCAGAAATGCATCAGCTGAGAAAAGCTAGTAATTTTTTTTCTTCCTTATAAATATAATTTGGAATGAAAAGATCTCTCTATATTCTATATAGAGAGTAATGACTTCTCAGAATCTTTTGGACTCCAGCTAATACATCTTACATGTCAGAAACTTAATGGTTTCCTTGCCAAGCTCTGCCCGTGCACCCATATGAAACAGCAATGGTGGAATAGGCAAACTGATGAAAACCAGGTTCTTGTTACTGGATTTAGTGAATATTCACCACATATTTCTCTTGTAAGTCACGAATTCTACCGTATCTACAGCACATATAATTTTGAATTTCTGCTACACAAGAATGGGTCTAGTCATTATTTTGACTAGTGAAAAAAAAAATGCATTTTTTAATGAGGGCCACATTGACAAAATTTTAGGGCAGCTTTTTTTTTTTTCTTTATTTCTTTAATTTTGAGAGAAAATTTAGGTATAGGTGAGATAGATAAAGAAACAGAATTTACGACTGGAAAACACTCTCAAGCATGAAATCAAGCACCAACAAAATTAATAGTTACCATATTAGTCTACTCACGCTTTCATTGGCATGAAAAGGACACAGCTGAGCGGCTAAACTCCTGGCCTGGGATTTAGGACACTACTCTTTATGTTCTTCTATGCCAATCTGAATAAACAGAACTATTTTCCCTTTAGGAAAAAAACATGTCTTAACAACATTTTGAATTTTATTTTTGAAGACATGAATATGAATACCCCTAAAGAACTACCATGGGTCTACTGCTGCTATTACTCCTTATGTTACTGGGCCTATTCCAAATTGCATGAGTAATTAAACTTAAACTGAGCTAGAAGACAAAGTGATTTATTAGATCAGTGCTTGAGATACTGGGGATTAGAGATGCAAGCCTATGGTCTGACTTGGGATGCAGTTACTGGATACCTTGGCTTCAGCAGAAATAAAATGTCTTTAGTATAAACAGAACAAGGCAAGGAGAGAGAGGCACGGAATTTCTTATTTCTGTGCCATGTGTGACATATCCTGTCCAGCTATCCCCACTGTGGTTCTTATATTGCTCTTTTTAAAAGAGAAATAGAGAAAGTCGGGCCAGACTAGTTCTCCGTAGATGCTGGTAGTGGCAGAACACCAAATATAAAGTAAGAAATTCTGGGTAGAGACGAAGACATCTATTTCACGTATAAATTAAACATAATTAAATGACAATAAAGAGGATTAGGTGTCCTGGTTCATGTTCGGATAACCTTCAGGCTGCACAGGGGATTGCAAATAAGTTAAATTGCTCAAAGATGTGCATGAAAAGACTTCTGCATAACGAAAGTATTTTTACTTAGAAGAGTAAAAGATGCAAAGAACCAAATGAAGTCAGTGCTGCACTTTTTGAACCACTTAACAAGTCCTCTGACAGTGACTGCTTTTTGCCAAGGCACTGTTCCCCTTCCTTCCTCCAATCAACCATTTAGGGCCCGGGGGCTTTTCCCACTCCTGCACACTTGTCCAAGCGTGGGGAGGAGCTCAACAGGAACCACAGCCACCTTCATTTCGGATGCGTGCCTTTTCCTAGCACTCTGTCAAGTCCATTCAGAACAACCCAGAGCTGGAAAAACCATGTCCCTGATTTCCATCCACCTTGCTCTCCCTGGGTACCCCTGCCCGCCCCCGGTACCCCT
>NW_010248672.1:0-321 GCF_000690775.1 Eurypyga helias
TTTGCTGCCCCTCCATCCCTGCTCCCAGTGGAATCAGGATGCCCTGAGGAGAAGCTAAAACACAGAGAACAGACACATTCCCAGCACAAATGAAAGCCCCAAATCCATGGTCTTTCCATTCACCCAAAAGCCCTTTTTTTTTTTGCAATATCAACCTTGTATTTTTTGCAAGACCGATTTGCATTAAATAAATAAATCCTGACCCTGGGAAGCACATGCACCCCCAACCCTCCCCAGCCTGGCCTCAGCAGGGTGGAGGGGGCCGGGGACCCGCAGCCAGCTGGGTGGGCCGGGCTCAGGGGGGCACTGACCGAGTGGGCC
>NW_010248672.1:362-10455 GCF_000690775.1 Eurypyga helias
GTGGGCCGGGCTCAGGTGGGCACTGACCGAGTGCTCCTCAGAGTCGGAGGTCTGCGCGGCGATGATGGGGTTGAAGCTGGTGGGAGAGAGGGGACCCAACTTTTTCCTCATGGCTCGGATTTGAAGCAAGGCTCGGAAAGCTGTGGCAGCGGGGACAAAGGGTGGGGTGAAAACCAGGTGCTGAAAGGAGACCCCCCCAAAAAATGCCAATTCCCAGAAGGGGCATTCCCGCACTGCACAGAGCTGTTGCACAGGGAGCTGAAGGGACCCGAGAACCCAAGGATGGGAGATACCAGCCCATTCCCAGGGATGCCAGCCCCCCTCTCCGGACCCACCAGCCCCCCCTGGCCCTTACGCAGCCTGCAGATGGGGCAGTTGTTGGCCTGGTAGCGCAGGGTGTCGGCGCAGGTGTTGCACAGGCAGAGGTGCCGGCAGGGCAGGATGAGGGTGTCACGGACATCCGAGAGGCAGACCACGCACTCGGCGCTGTTATCGCTCACCTCGTCCTCAGCCACCTGCCCCATGGGAGGGATGGGAGCTGTTTGGCCTCGGGGTCCCCAACCCGCATGGCACAAGGGGGGTGCCCTAAAATACTGGTTGGGTGCCCTGAGAGCTTGCTGCGGCATCCTGCCTGTGTCCCCAGGCTGCCTGCTCCTGAAATAACAATCCTGGGACCTTATCCCTCCCCTCCCAGCCTCTGGGAGATGGAGCCAGAAGCATCTGGCACCCAACAGTCGGATGCATTCTTCACCCCAACTTTTACATATATGTATATGTAGCAGAGGGGGAGGCACATCCCACACTTCAAGCCCTATGGTCCCCTCCTAAGCCAGCAAGATCCAGCCACCGCTCTCCCACGGGACCACAAAGGATGGAGGAAAAAGGCTCAATTCTGGGTGCGTTTTAGCTGCTGGACCTGTGCCAGGGGAAGGGGAAGGGGCTCGGGCAGACCCGTGGGCCTGCAGGATGGAGGCACGCACCTTGGAATCCTGTGTGTTGTACTTGTTCTCGATGCCGTAGATCTCCTGCAGAAGGTAGCTCACGCCATCCACCTGCAACCCCGTGAGTAAGGGGTGAGGAGCGGAGACACAGCCTATCCAGCCCCCACCCCATCCCATCTGGCCAGTTCTCCTTGCCCCAACGTCTGCTGTTTCTCTTTGCATTGACGCACTTGGAATCGCTGGTGGTCCCCAAGCTCCCTGGGTGGCAGGAGCAGGGGCAGGCTGCTGCCCACACAGGGGTCTGCTACTCCCTGAGAGCCCCTCGCCGCCTTCCCATCCAGGACTGTGCAGGGCAGAAGCTGCCACCGCCCACGGGGACACCCGGACACTCACCACTTGCTTCTGCTTGAGGGGCTTCACGCAGAAGGTGCCGTCGCTGTGCTGGAGGGAGGAAAGCACATGGGTGGGCACGGGGCTGAGCACCCCAGGGATTGCCGTGCCCGAGCACCCACCCACCCCATAGCTGTTGTTGCTTCCACTTTGCTCCCAACCAGCCCATTTTTCAGCAATTCTGTTTCTTCCCAACACCCACCGCCAGGCAGGTGTGGGATGTCACACCCGATGCAAGGCTGGAGACTTACTGGAGTGAGGAAGATGGACTTGAGACAAAATGCCTCAGAAGTGAGTGATTCAAATCAAGGATTTGGGGGATATTCCCAGAATTTCAGGAGCAGCTCCAAAATAGCCCCAGCCCAGCAGCACCATCCCAAGCCCCACGGGGTTTCTCCGGGCTCTCACACCCAGTGGGTGAGGGGGTAGGAAGGGGGAGGAGAGTCACAGCTTGGCACTTACCTTCTCGAAGGTGGCCAGCAGCACGTGGCAGTGCCCGGTGTGCTCTGCAAGACACAAAGGGACGGGCAGGGCTCAGGGGACGGGCAGGGCCCAGGGGACGGGCAGGGCCATGGAGGCAGCAAGAAGCAGGATGTGGTTGGCATCACAGTGCCTGTAATTGGGAAAATGCCCAGCCCAGCAAGGAAGCCCCTCCTCACCCTCTCCTTCATCCACCACCGCATGCACCACCATGGGGTACACCTCCCGGTCCAGGTCGAAGCCCAGCTGGAGAGAGAAAGGAGAGCCCTGGTGAGATGGAGCAGCCACCGAAGCTTCGTCTCATGTTCATAGCCGTACCCGGTCGATGCCACGCTCCAATGGGACCCACCTCCTCCTCGCTCCACTCGGAGGGGTCAACAGTGTGGGAGGGCACGCAGAACTGCTGGCACACCCCCCGCTTGTAGTGCACTGTCTCTGACTGCAGGCTGTTGTCCCTGGGGATGTAGCTGTCCCAAAGGGAGAGAACAGAGTCAGGGGTAATGCGGGTGTCCCCATGCTCCTCCTGGTCCCCCCCCCAGCTCATGAGGATGCTGAGAAGATGGGAGAGAGGGGTCACTCCTCCCTTCCCTTCTGGATGCCTCTTGGGGCCAAAGGAAAAAGTCATAAAAAGGGCTAAAATAACAGCCAGGCAGCCAAGACAGGGACAACTCCACAGCCACGCTGGTAGGGACCCGGAGAGGCAATGATTTCTCCTGGTCTCAGCTCTGACCCGAAGGTAAAAAGAGGGAGTAGGATGGGGAAGGAGGTGGTGGGGGCTGGCAGGGACGCGGCAGTGGCACCCAGAGAACACGAGGAACCCCCCTCTGTTCTGAGCACCACCAGCAGCTACCTCGTGCCCTGAGGATGGGAGATAATCCCTGGGAGAGGCTCCATGTCCATCAGCCTAGCCAAGGACACAGACAGGACTTGGGGGACACACACACATCAGGCTGGGGCTCCGCACCTCGCCACCCCATTGTGAAACTCCTCGCTCGCCTGGTAGTAGATGGTGATGGCTACACGGGCATCTGTGTCAAAGGTGAACTCCACGTTGTAGTGCACTTTGGCTTTGCTGACTTCCTCCCCCGGGGTCTTCACCTCCTCCGAGCACCTGCAGAGCACAGAGGGTCCAGGAGACGGGCACCCCTTGGGGATGACTCGGGGTGCCCCAGGACTGGTCCCCTGGCACAAGGCTGCCCTCAGCACTGACGGGGCTGTCAGGGGAAACTGAGGCACACCAAGAGGGCCCGGCATGCCCAAGGTCAAGCCTGCAGCTTGAGAAGCACCACAGGCAGATTTCAGCCACAATTCCGAACCTCCCATCCCAGCCGCAATTCCTGGCTTCCCTCCACAAAAGCCTCTGGAAGGTGGGGGGAGGAAGAAAAAGCAAAGCACTTCAAAGGCAGCGCTAAGCTCCCTTAATCCCCCAGTGTGGCAGGTGGGAAGCTCACCCCAGCCAGGAGGGGAAGGGGCACATTCAGACAGTGGTGGCTTGTCCCCCTCCGTCCAGCTGTGACGAGAGCCTCTCCCCATTCTCAGCATCCCCTGGGAGCATCCAGCCAGCCCCTTCCCACCCTGTGGCTCCTGGCCTCTGGGGGCACAGCCCCATCTTTCCCCCCAGCCCCCCGAGGACTCACTTGACGAGGCGCAGGGTATCCTTGCGGATATTGATTAAGCTCCTGAGGGTCTTCACGGGTTCCTGAGGAGGTGGAGCAGCATAAGGGAACTAGGACGAGAGAGACACTGGTGAAGGCAGATGTATATGGGGAGGGGGTTACAGTGGCCACAGACCTTGTTCCCGCCCCACCCAGTGACCAGCCCCAACCTGACACCCCATAGGATGCGGGGACCCAGGGTGGGCTGTGCATCCAGAGGAGCAGCTCCCGCTGGCACTTGGGTACCAGGCGGCGGATGATGGGGACAGCCCTTCACGAACAGCAAGCCTGAAAGCCCTTGCAGGGCACTGTTTCACCAGGATGGGGGCACACAGAGGGGGGGCTGTTCCTTGTCCCCTTCAGGGACGTGGGGGACACAGGGCAGGTGGGCGGCTGCCGATGTCAGCCAGTCAGGGGCCGTCAGGGACAGCAGATGCTCACAAGAGCCAAAGGGCTCAAATGCTGCCTTAGGAGAGGGAATGGGAATCCCTCTGAGTCCCTTCATCCCCCCACGCCGCCTCCAGCCTGGATAGCAGGGTTCAGGGATGTCAAGGTGCCCGCTGCACCCCGATACCGAGGGACAAGGCTGAACTGCAGAGAGCCCTTGGGGGTGTCCCCGGGGAGCCAGATACCAGTTTTCCATGTCCCTGGCGCCCTCCCGTGGGAAAGCCATCGTCACCTTCCCTGTTCCCAGAGCCTTTGTCACCCTCCCCATCCCCAAAGGTCTGCAAAGCGGGATGGAGAGACCTGTGCAAGGCTCAGTGGGATGGGATGGGACAGGCAGTTGCAGGACCATCCTGGGACTGGCCTGCCCCACCCCTCCTCTGCCAGCCGGGCATCACCCCATGATCCAGAGCCTCGGTCCCACTGGTGGCATGGAAATGCAGGTTAAAGCCTTGGTGGGACCCAGTGTGGCTGAGGGAATCCACAGCACCTTGGAATTGCCCTTCTGGGACAGCAGAAGGGTGCCTAAGTCATTAATCTGCTGTTAATGAGCTTTTTAACAAGTCACCAGCAATAAATGGGCACCTGCAGAACCAACTGCTGCAGCTGGAAGGGAGCAAGTGAGAGAACGGCTCCAGGCTGGAGCCAGGCCATGCTACACCAAGCCATGCTATGTAAAGCCATGCCATGCTGTGCCATGCCAAGCCACGTGTGCTGGTTTTAGTCAGGACAGAGTTAATTTTCTTCACAATGGCTGCTATGGGGCTGTTTTGGATTTGCCCTGAGGAGAGCACCGATAACACTGGTGGTTTTTAGCTGGTGCTAAGGAGGGTTTGTACCCATTCAAGGACTTTTTCAGCTTCTGATAAAGCATCTGTATTCCCAACTTTCTCCCTACAAGCAGTGGGGGGTGTCACACTTCAGACAGCTGACCCCAACTGCCCGAAGGGGGATTTCATTCCATAGCACGGCATGCTCAGTACCCAAGCTGGGGGGCCATAGTTGTGTTCCTTCGTTAGTAGTTGGTGGGCCGGCTGGCTTTCTTGGTCACCCACGGAGCACGCTTGGACTCCGCCGCGATCGCTCTCTCAGGCTCTCTGGCTACTCAGGATCTGGCTGTGTGTCAGCTGGTGCGTGGTGAGCAATTGTATCATTTGTTTTATTTTCCATTATTTTCATTACCTATTATTAGTAGCATTGTTAGTGTTATGAGTATCACTATAATATTAATTTCTATTCAGTTATTTAATAGTTCTTATCTCAATCCATGAATTTCCTCGTCTTTTCCTCCGATTCTCCCCCTTCCCCTGCAGGGGGGGAGGTGAGTGGGCGGCTGCGTGGTACTGAGCTGCTAGCTGGGGTTAAACCACAACATCGTGACACATCCTCTGCTACTCAAATTAACGAAGCAAGCCAGTCTTGCTCATTTGCACCTTGCGTACCCTAACCAGCCAGTGTTAAGCGGCAGAGCTCACCCAGGCAGGGATAGCACCCACGGGTGCAAGCCACCTCCAGCCACAGCACCCCGGGGGTGGGTGATGGAGGAGGAAAGGGGCAGCCGGGTCATGGGGCTCAGCCCTGCGGGGCTGTTGAGCTGGGCAGGATGGGGAAGTGTCACAGGATTTCTTGCTGCAGAAACCGCTTTGCTGTTGGGCTCTTTCACACCCATGTCGGAGCTCTTTTTTTGGGGGGTATCGTCGGGGGTTTTTTTAATTAAATTTTGCAAGCTGGATTTGCATATCAGAAAGGGGCTGTTTAAAGGACTTTTTGCATCTCTTCAATTTAAATCAAGTTCAAAAACAACAGAAAACACTCTGGTGCAACTGTTATCCATTTAAAAACACCGTCCATGCAGCTATCGCAACGTTTGTCCCAGGCCGGCTTCTGTTAAAGCAGAAAAATAAAAAGCCTAAACCCCTCTTCTTTGGGGGTTTTCTACAAGCAGACCCAGGCAGGTTTGCGTGGGCAGGGAAACCCACCGGCACGTTTCAACAGTCCGTGGCTTCTCCAGAATGCCCCATGCTCTCCGGGTGCCACAAGCACTTCCTCTGTTCCTTGGCCCCTGCAGAGGTATCCCGGCACAGTGGCTGCTACTCAAACCTGCAACATCCATCCCAGCCCCCTGGGAACCAGTCCTGAGCTGGAAAACCCAAATTATCCTGTATCCATGGAGGGGAGAGTCAGCACAGCCTCTGGGTGCTCTGCTAAGCCCAGTTGCAGTGGCACCGTTAATAGCTCAGCCAAGGCACTTGGCTCACAGAGGACTCGGGAAACAATTTTTCCAAGACCTCCTGGCCCTCAACACCCAAGGAGCCCAAAATTAATCCCCCACTAAAAATCACTGGCCGTCTCTGACGTTTCCAGCCCAGCCAGGCCTCTCACAATGGGCCAGAACACAAAGCATCACAGCCAAGAAGCATCAGGACAGGTCTTGGAGTCACCACTGGAGATGCTCAGACGGAGCAAAAACAACATGGTTCCTCCCCAACCCTCCATCTGAGCCCCCAAAACTGGCCTGCCCTGAAAGTTCAGCCCCAAAACGCCCTCAGCTCCTCGGGGAGATGGGACCTCAGTCACAGGTCTGCAGCCCAGGGCTGTCAGCAATTAAGCCAGAGCGATGCAGTTTAGTTTGCAACGCTATATTAATTCTTTCTGCTGTTTCCAAGCTGTTCCTTTACCCTTCCTGCTGCTTCTGCTGTCAGGGCGTCTGATCGGGAACTGCTCGCTGGGCAGTTTAGAGGCTTTTACTGTAATCAAGAGGATTTCTCAGTGCTCGCTGCTGGAGAGAGAACCCAAGGGCCAACTTCTCTTCTTCTGGGGAAGTGCAGGGGATGGAGAGAAAGTCGCTGGCTTTGCCCACCCAATGCTCATGGGTTTTTAGGGAGGTGCTCCTGCCCTTGGCTCTACCAGGATCCCCGCCCTGGCACAGCCTTGAGGGTGGGCGCTTCCCTGCTGAAGAGCCATACGATGCTGCCAGAAATGATTTCAAGGAGGAAACACAACCCGGGATGGCAGCAGCCTTGCCAGCCCCAGCACAGAGCAGGCAGCGTTTGAGAGCTGGACAATTAGCACCCGGCAAACTTATCTCAACTTGATAGAAAAGCTTTGGTGCCTTTTAATTCATCAACCTGAGCTTTCTTTTACTATTTGACCCCTCCACTGCTCAGGCTGATGTTGGTGAGCCGCACCACTGAGATGCACACGGAGGAGCGTGGGGTTACCCCCACCGCCAAAACCCTCTGTGAGGACAGTCCCACTTTCATTTCCTCCCTTTCAAAAGGCAGCAAGAAGAACGAACATCTCCAGGCTCATGGGGTCTGGGGACCTCCCCTGCAGCCAGGTTTCCCCATGCCCTGAGACCAGCAGCACCCAGCACTGTGAAACCCATCGGTGCTGCCCACAGCCCCCACCAGCCCCTTTTCTCCTAGATCTTGGGGAATACTTTCGCCTGCTCCTGTGCAAGGGTTGGCAAAACACATGCAGGTTCAATGAGCTGCAGCATGGGTACTGCAGAGAGCGGCGCTCAAGGCAGATAACGTCCAATTGCCCAGCCCTTTCCCAACCTGCACACCTATTCACTCCTTGGGACTCAGAAGGCGAGAGATACAGCAATAGTTACCGTGGAGCACATGGACATAAGCAGACAGGCTGAGACCCGGCTTAGGTCCTGATGGAAGAGGCTGCAGCAAGCACTCAACCCTTATATTAACCAGCAGAGAACCCACTCAGGCCACCCCAGGAGTGCTTGGCTGGCTCTATCCCCAGGGGTGACAGCCAGCAGCCTTATACCATGCACCCCCACGACACACGCAGTCACCACCGTTTTAAGAAGGGACATGCCTGGGCGCCCTGTCCTCCCCCAGCTCCCTGCCCTCCCCGCCCAGCTCCCCCTTGGTGCCCACCACCACAGGCCGGTTGCCCAGGAAGTTGAGGTCGCTGTTCTCGCCGAAGAGGTAACCCTCGGGGTGCGTGGAGTCGAACTTCTCGCCGCCCATGATGAAGTAGTTGGCAAAGTAGCTCCCTGGAAAGAAACCACAGAGACCACCTGAGCTTGGGGGGGGACACATGGGGCTTCAACCAGGTGATGGAGCAGCACGAAGCCACCAAATTGATGGCTCAGAGGTGGATTCATCCCCAAGGTCACCTCACTGGGAGCTTTCGGGTTGAGCCGCCCTTCCTGGCTGCGTTCTGCCCGCCTGACTTGCCCCTCCCACTGTCAGCAACCCTGTCCCTGCCCGTGCTCCACGATGGGGGTCCAGCCCTATGGCAGCGCCCGGCTGGGAGGCTACTCCATCCAGCAGGATGTAACAGGAGCGGATTCCTATCCCAGGGCTTCGCCGCCTCCCCCAGCCCCGAGCACAGTGCCTGCTCCCTTTTCCCTGCCCAGGGAATCCCTTTGAGCCCCAGCCTGGCCTAAGCCACCCAAGGTCACCCTGACCTTCAGCCATCTCCACGCTGGCTGAATCTCGGCTTGCGAGTTGGAAGGGGAGATGGCTCCCAAGGGCAGAGCTGTGCTAATCCCTTCCAGAAACACCAGCTAATTTGCCGGAGACCAGAGAGGCATGGCTCACATCCTGTCCTGCCAGAGCACCACATCTCCCAAAGCCTGGGAGCCCAGAAAGAGCCGGGCTGGCTCCTTACACCCCCACAGACGCTGTGGGGCAGGGGGAACACACAGCCCTCAAAACGGGCTGGGGTCCTCCTGCCCCTCCAGCATGGCAGACCTCATGTGCCATTTGAGGCAGCCTGTCCGTAGCCAGGCACCTGCTCAGGTTTGCTGTGGCCACTGCTGGGAAGGTGGGCAAAGCACAACTGAACTGAGTTCTGTCAGTTCTCAGCCTGCAGCCCTCCCTTGGAAGGGCTCACTTGCAGGTGGGGGGATTTTGGAGCACTGCAGAGTACTCCACATTGCCCTGATGAATGCCAGGTAACCTCCCTTCTTCCCTCACAGGGTAAAGCACGGAGCTAAAACACTGGCATGTCCAGCCCCCAAGAGGGGACCAGCCCCCAGGTCAGGCACTTCTAGCTAGAAGAGAGATTTTCTTCCCAACCTGGCCAGGAGCTGACTGGTGCCTGCTTCTTGTCTGTGAGATCCAGGCTGTGGCTGCCTGGGGAAAGCAGGGAACAGCACAGGATCCAGCTGGGGCAGGAGGCTCAGGACTTCTCCATAGAGGTTGGAAAAGGAAGGGAAATGGGGAGGTGAACAGGAATGGCAAGGGGTGAGCAGAAGCACCAGGAGTCAGGAGAGGCAACAGACAGAGGATAGACACAGCATCCTGCCAGCCACAGGTACAGGGTTCAGCTTGCAAAAACCCCAAACCCAACAGCACAGCGCCAGCCACAGCCCCCCTGGGGACACCCCAAAACTAAACCTTTAGGGTCAGCAGATCAAAGCAGCTCAAGCCTGAGCTGCAGCTCTGCTTGTGGGGACTCAAGTCAGAGGTTGCAGTTGGCTTCCAGCAGATGCAGCAGCTGCCCAGGGCTGGATCAAGACTTAATACTGCATTTAAAAAACAAAACCAAGCCCAAAGCCCAGGGGGAGGAGGAGATGGAATCCAATGCCGAAGCAGGAGGGACGAGTGGGGCCGCAGAGCTCACCTGAAGGCCCCATGGCACAGATGCAGCACGCCCGTTAGGAAACGTCAACCATCAATTATTGATGCCTGCTGCTTTCTAGTCCCATTTTCCACATACATAATTTATAGGCAGCTACCCGGAGAAGGACGCGGCCACGTGGAAAAAAAACAAGAGCAAAGTGCCCTCTGAGCTGCCTGCAGCAGCACTGCTGGGGGAGAAGGGGGCCATCCGGAGCTTTTCCCGGCACTGACATGGGTTGAAAGCAGGAGATGGGAAAGAATTACATTTAAACCTGCAGAAAAGCTTCCCCTACACCAGGGAAAAGCTGGAAAATGGAGCATGAGGTCTCTGCAATGGCCCCAGCTGTGGTTTGGTGGCTGTTGGGGGGCTCCCATAGGGTGGGCTGAGCAGGCAAGGACCACGCTGCAACCCCTCATCCTCTCTGCCAGGGGTTGGGAACACCCTTGAGTGCTGCAGGCTCCCGGTGCACCCCACGCACGTTCCCTTTGCAGCAGACAGCACTGGCCCTGCGCTCCCCCAGGTAAAGTCCTCAAAACCCTTGCCGTTAAAAAAAGAGCCCTGTTAAAAAAAGAGCCCTGGAAACAC
>NW_010248672.1:10505-10802 GCF_000690775.1 Eurypyga helias
CGCGGGCACGGCTGGGTGGAAGAGGAAGGAACCCCCTACCCAGCCACAGACGACTTATTATCGGCTAATCGTAAATCCTTAGCCAACGCCTGTCCCTGGGGAAGGAAAGCCTGGCAAGGACGGGCAGACGGGCTTTAACGAGATCTTAAACCTCAGAGGCCTGGTGAGCGTGCAGGAAGGGCTGAACAGAGCGGCTGCTGGAAAGGAGGAATAAAACCCAATTGCCTGATGTTCCTGGCAAGCAGTGTGTCCTGCGTGCCTGCTGGCACCAGCACGTGGGATGTATCTGGCACCAGT